>NW_025110213.1:193897-210629 GCF_011392965.1 Frieseomelitta varia | reverse complement strand
TTTTTGTTTGAGAAACAAATTTTCATTATACACAGTATCGTAATTTTCCTTACAGACGGTGACTTGACTTAAGGTATTTCCATGTAGCGTGTGAAAGGGAGGAAGAAAAGATGGTGATTATAGAATAAACTCCAGTTTATCCGCTCTTGAAAAGCAGGATCGCTACTTGGCCCAAGTAAAAATAGATAAAATGTCTTGTTTCGTGTGTCACATAGCTTCCAAAATTACGGCCTACAATGCAATGCCACGTTGGATTGTACTTTTTATCAAATTCTTTCTTAATATAGGCTGCAATGTCCTAAAACGAAAAGGCAGAGTTAATTTATAGTGCTCTGGACTTCCATTTATCTTCCTTGTTATCGCACAATTTGTTAAACAACTACTCTTTACATTTACAATTTACCATGTGTACCATTTCACATCATACACACAATGTCTGTAACAAAACATGTTTGATTTATCGATGCATACCTTTTCTATATTGTACTTTTCGAGGGCTTGAGTTGCACAGTCGACAGCATCCTGCTGCATCTCCTCAGACATATCAGCGTTCTTAATCACAGCCTTTCTGTCTGACATTCTGGTAGTTCTGGAACGTAGAGGAAAAAAAAAGGGAAAGAAAAGAGCTAGGTAGTGCATTATCTTTTTTTTTTTTTTGGGGGGGGGGGGGGGGAGACATTCAATGTGAAAAAACCATTGCTAAGACACTAAGGCTACACTACTTTTTTTTTTTTTTTCATTGAAGGACGAAAAGAAATATACATGTAGATTGAACCTGGAGGAGGAACGAATGCGCGCAATTTTGACAGTAGCGTATATGTCATTAGCCGGCATGACAATCCATCGGACGATCGTTAGAAAATTCGGAGGTGGATCGAGTGTGCTTAAGTGAGAGCGATGCGAAACAAATCGCGACTGGGATAAACAGCCCGTAGTGGCGAAACGCGGGAGGACGATGTTTTGTCGATACGGGCGACGAAACGGAAATAATAATTCGTTTACACGCGATCCATCGCAACCCAGAACGTGCTAACGACGGTTATTCGAAAATTAGCGTTGCACCGACCGGAACAACGGCTACAAGGAACTGGGATAGTTGACTTTTTGACATAAGAGTTGTCGTGTTCCCGGTCTAAAACGAAGAGGGACAGAAAGGGAGAGAGAAAGAGAGAGGAAGAAAAAAATACATTTTCCATTTGTTATAACGCATCGACATACCTTTTCGGATAACACGTTCACGAACTGATATCACACAAGAGAATGATCTTCCGTTTCCCGGACCCGGCAGTAATATGTACTTATTTTTTTTCTTCCCCCTGCGTGAACTGATTTACACAAAAATTTTGCTCGCTCAAACCGACACCGACTTTTCCTCGATTGAGTTCAAGACTGAAGTGCCCGTACTGTAATCCTGCCCACTGATTGGCCCGCGATTAGGGTCTTCTATCACGGTCTTCTATCAACCCAGAATGCCTTGCCGGTAGCAACCCGCGTAAACACGAATTCGAGTAATCGATATGAAACTTTTTGAATTTAGAAACAATCCAGACTTGCACACTATTGACTCTATGAATCTAGAGATTCTAGATTGGCTATATTTGACAATTATGCTACATTGTACGATTGACTTTATGAATTTAGAGATATTCTATCTTGATATATGTATGCAGAATAATTCTATATATAATGGCGAGCAAAAGTATTGGTACATGATCAGGTTTCACAGGACACGATCATTTATTGTGACACTCTTACAAAATACTCTTTATATTTTATTCCTTACAAAATGTGAGAAGAGTCGAAACGATTGACTTTGATTCTTAAAAACAATTACGTAGAACCTTCCATCTAAAGAACTATGGAATTGATTCGTCTGTTACAGGGGTACGGTTCTTGTATTGATTCTCATGTCGCTTCTAAGTTACCTTTCTTGGCTGTCGTTTTTATCCAATGTTTCACATGATTTCCAAATGATCCACGAACTAAGGAAAATTGTTTTTCTTCAAAGGTACTTGAAATTCTGAGAATTTCTGAAATTAACGAAAATCTACGTCAATCGATCCTTTTTCTTCTTAATTACTTTGCGAACTAAAATCTCTCTTTTTATATCATTAAATTAAATTCGAATAAAAATTTCATGACTCAGTTTTAGAATATGGTTGAAATAGGTTATTTTGAACTTTTCAGATATATGCATGTAAATACTCGATGGAGACATGCACGACATGCAAAAATGTTATTACATATCCTCACGAAACAAATTACAGACAATTTGTGGGTCAATATCGGTGAAATGCCGCTGAGCATGTTTCCTAACTGAATTAAATCTGTCCTTGCTTATTTATTTTTTCATTGTATATTGGGAAGACTCTGGTCCGTCAACATAAAATGTCTAAACAAGCATAATAATTTTACGTGAAAAAAAGCTACTTAATTTCTTACCCTCAATAAAAAACTATTATGTTAACATAAAAATCCATCGTGCGCTTTTAATTTCAAACGGAATAATTACTATTTAAACCGAATAATTGAGTTCATTGTAAGATGGCGCTTACAATGGTCGAGGAAAAGTAAATCATTACTTTCCGTGCAAGATGGCGCTACTGTGAAGTTAACTAACATAACCATAGTTTTTGTGCACGTACACGCCACTTGAATAGGATATCTCTCTACAAGTGGCTTGATGCGCATGTACGTGTGCAATCAGCTGACTGTGACAGCAACGACGTACCTAGAGCTTGGACATTTTTTAAAAAATTTCTAATTTTCTCAAACAAACTGTATTTCAATGGATATTTAGAAGAATTACCACTGGAAGATGTTCCCTACGAATATACACGAAGCTTTTGATAAATTTTGTAAACCTGCTTTCTCTTGTGTTTAAAATCAGTTTGGATGCTAGTAGCAATAATATTGGTACATGTATGTTGATCGAAGCTACGCATGTGCAGTAAGTTTCCGATAATCTTGGAGGATCCTTTATTAAAGAAGCTCTCGCTCGGTGAATCACTAGTGTAGTTCCCGGCAATAGTATTGCGCAGAAAGTTCAAAGGAAACTTGGAGCATCAATTTCTAAACGTCGTATGTAAGAAAAATTTTGAAGTTTCTTACTTCAAACGGGAACCTGCTTAAAAATGTTTCGCACCGTTCTGTGCCTTTGCGCTATCGCGGCGCTGACTAATGCCGATATCGTGAGGTAAGTGTAGCAATTTTTTTCGTAAACAAATAACATGACTTTCCACAATTGATTCAACTATTATACATATCGTTTACTCATACTGAGAAAAATTTGTAAATATTCTACGATACTTTAAACTTACAAATATTTTATGCGTAGATATTCAATTTATGTTGAACATTAAATTTGTAATTACTTTACGACATTGTAATGACTATTCCAAAAAAAAATTTGATTTAATGACACACGTTATATGTAGCGCCAACGACATTGAGAAATTTATTAGTTTTATACGATTTATAGCATGTTTCCTTTGTTCTTTAGAATTCTAACTTCCTTCATTTTGTTTCTCATGTTTTTGGATATTTAAAATTTCCATTAAGAATTATCTTAGATTCGTTATGCTTTAATAACAAAATGTCGAAATAAAACTTTCAGAATAAAAAAAAAAGGAGAAAAAATTATTTTTCAAAAAATTACTATTCACTTTTTAAAAAGATCTTGCTGGGATTACAAAAGATCAGTTTCACTATAGATATAATTGGGAACTGTTAACGTTAATTTCAAAAATATTCTCTTCTTTGAAGAATTCGTTTGCACAAGATGGACAGTGTTAGGAAACAACTCAAAGAATATAATACTGAAATGTACCAAGCTCATATGGTGCAAGGAGATTTTCCTCAACCAGAGCCTCTTTCCAATTATCTAGACGCTCAATATTATGGCGAAATTAGTATTGGAACTCCGGCGCAAAACTTCAAAGTAATCTTTGATACTGGTTCTTCAAACTTGTGGATTCCATCTAAGAAATGCCACCTTACCAACATTGCTTGCAGTGAGTACACACAAGCAACTCCGGAAAAGCTTTGTTAGTCTCTATGTTCAAAATTTGGTATTTTAGAAAAGCTTTGTTACTCTATGTTCAAAACTTTTTTTTTTTGCCTTATATTTTATTCATAATTTATTCGTATAATTGAGGTGACCCTTGCTACACGATTTATCACTCAAAAGACGTCGTACGTAATGCATAAAACTGAAATTTTAACTTGTAAATCTGAAAACTGTGAAATAAAAACTAAATTATTTTTGCATTTTTACTTCTAACAGATTTTAGATGTGTAAAAAAGTAGATATGATAATATTGCAGTATGATTCAGTACTTGAATTAAGTGCAGCTTTATCTCTGAGATAATGATAATACTACATTTCAAGTATTTATAAACTAATGATGAAATTAAAAACAACTCTGTAAGATTGAGATCATATTATTTCTTCGATTAATTACTGCTATCATTATTGTTAGCATTATTGTAACTTTATCTTTAGCACTATTATATTTTTAGGCAGTGATAAAGTGTTTTATAAATCAATAATAAAATTCTAAACTTCTATTAATCCTCTGCCTATTTTGCCGGTAGTCATAATTTTGACCTGTGCTGGAAGCTGCTTGTGTTAGTTATAGGAGCTGCTTGTATTAGTTATAGGAGCTGCTTGTTTTAGTGATCGCACTAACGCACTAACATCGTGTAATTGTATTGTTTGCCATGTGTTTGCCAAATTGCCGAAGTGACGACGACTAAAGACGAAAAAAATCAGTTTCTGGTAATGTTCTGAAGAAGAAAGACGTTTGCAGCAAATTTAAGCAATTTTTTATTTCAAAGTTTATTTCATATTTTAGTGTTTTTATTATTGTTTTAGTATTTTAGTATTTAATATTGTGTATTATTTTTGTATTTATTTTTGTATTTAGATTTTAGTTTTTAGCACTATTTTAATATTTTACTATTTTTATTATTAAGTTACTGTTTTTATTATTATTTTTGTTCTTTTTATTACTTTTTTACGTTGTTTCTATTGACGCAATGTCTTCATTGCCAACGAGCAATTTTTCTTTGTCTTCTTTCGTTCAATTTGCACAAGACGTTCCTGACAATAAATGACATAAATATACAGTAAATATATATAACTTTATTCATGTGACTGTTATTTGTTCCTTATACTCCTACATGTTCCTATATGAGTTGGGTGTCTGTCACTGTGTTGTTACAATATCGGTAAGGACCTCGGTTTCGAGCACCGTCACATTATGTACAGTATCGGTGAGCCGTCCGGACGACCCTAAATATGTATTAGTGGGATATCTGTGCGAGTCAAAATGACCCAGCACTGGAGCTTTAGTTTCAGTAGTCGGAGGATCAAGATCATTTTGCCCTTTCAAAATTTAATATAATACGTATTCTTTCCAGAACTGCACCATAAATATGATAGCACAAAATCGTCCACGTACAAAAAGAATGGTACCGATTTCGCTATCCATTATGGCTCTGGCAGTCTTTCTGGTTATCTCTCGACTGATGTTGTGGAAGTAAGTTTACATGCAAATATAAATCGAGTATATTTCTTCCTTATATCTACTGATTTTACTTCCCACAGTTTTCCATCCATTATTTGTAAATAACTGTAAAAGAGATATATACTGTCATCAAATTTGTTTTTCATTTTGTATATTGTCACAAATTTCTTTATAAATATTCTCATCCATCACTTATCGCCGTGTAATTAAATTAGTCGAATTGAAAGAGAAAACTAATTGAAGAATAACTGTACTTATTATTTCTCAGATTGCTGGACTCAAAGTCCAGGACCAGACCTTTGCCGAAGCTATGAGCGAACCCGGATTGGCTTTCGTTGCTGCTAAATTCGACGGCATCTTAGGTATGGGTTATTCTAGAATCGCTATCGATGGCGTAACACCTGTTTTCTACAACATGTTCAAACAAAGATTGGTACCTCAACCCGTTTTCAGTTTCTACTTGAACAGGTATCACAAAATAATTAGCGAATTACTCGAAGTAATTTTTGAATTATTCAAAGTATTGTACAAAGAAAATCGAAAAGCTAAAACTTCTACTTATTTATTAATTCCAGAAATCCTGATGATAAGTTTGGTGGAGAATTAATCCTTGGCGGTTCAGATCCACAGCACTATCAAGGTTCGTTCACCTATGTCCCAGTCGACAAAAAAGGATACTGGCAATTCAGAATGGATGGGTATTTTAAATTTACAAAAATAAATTTTACAATCCTAAAGAACAACTTAAGTCAGGACAAAATACGAATTTCAGAATCAAAGTAGGATCCCAAAATTTGGCAGTCTGCAAGCAAGGATGCGAAGCTATTGCTGATACAGGCACTTCACTCATTGCTGGGCCAGTCAAAGAAGTTGAAGCCATCAACAAGGCTATTGGAGCTACTCCCATCGCAGCTGGAGAAGCAATGGTAGATTGTAACTCCATTCATAACTTGCCTACGATCAACTTTGTGCTTGGTGGCCAGTCTTTCCCTTTGACTGGTGAGGACTACGTTCTGAAGGTAAGATAGACATTTTTCGATGGTATCTATCAAGTATTACAAGAGAATTTCATTATAAAAGAAGATTTCAACAACATAATAATGCTATTGCTCTTTCTGTCAAAGGTTACGCAATTCGGCAAGACCGTCTGTCTCAGCGGATTCATGGGATTGGACGTTCCTCCACCAAACGGGCCACTATGGATCTTGGGAGACGTTTTCATCGGCCGTTATTATACCGAGTTCGATATGGGAAACAACCGTGTCGGTTTTGCCAAGTCAAAATAAGAGAAAGTTGAAGAAATAAGTCAGCGGTTTTTAAATTATGCATTCCTTCTTGGAATGTCTATTTTCGTGTATATTACGTTCATACGTCTTCTGTAATATTTCCAGTAATTTCTCTGCTTTTCATATGTACTGTACGTACAGTATCCGTACGAGACAAAAAGTAAATGTAACAATAAGTATGAATAATATGTAAAATATGTAAAATAATTTCCTATAACAAAATGTATAATACATTACGAAGACGAAAGTAATAAATTTTTTTCATGTTATTCCCTAGCATTTTTCTTCCATAACGAATAATAAATCAACTATTAAACATAATTCTGAAAATCTGATCATTAAATTAGAAATATTGTAAATTACGATTCATGTATATCACAGTTTCACACAACGTTTTTTACAAAATAAGTTGTAATGGTAAATCAGAGAACCTAAAACATTAATTTATAAAAGGGTTGAACGTTTTCTCTTTACCGCGTGAAGCGCGTAATTTATCGCTGTTGAAGTTGTCCAAAACCACTCGTTCCTTAAAGGATTGTAAAACATTCCATGAATTAATTTTGTTTTGCAACCATCTACAAAATAGACAAAGTTTTAGTTAATAAATGTTTTACATAAAATTATCAGTATTATTATTAACGACGGTATACATGTTTCTAATAAGGATTGCATTTCAGCCGGAGTGATGAATTTATTCCAATCATGAGTGCCCTTTGGAATCAATTTCAAAACATTTTCAGCTGCGATTATGCCTCCAAGCCATGAAGACAATGTTTTATTAATAGTTGTAAGAAATATCGAACCACCAGGTTTCACGGTACTTATACAATACTATGAAAAACATAAAGGCACAGTTATATAAATATGTATAACTTTGCTCATATTAATGTCATATTAACATTCTCTTTCTTCACAGGAAAAAAAGCTATACCTTTAAAAATAATTCTTTATCATTTACATGTTCTATAACTTCTGAAGCTAGTATGGCATTAAACGTTTCTTTATTATCTGGTGCAAAATCTTCAATGACCGTCTCAATATAGTTCAATTTTCCATCTAAACTGGGATCCAAGGCAGCATGCTCTTTTGCAGCTGTTATTAATTCTGAAGACGCATCAATTCCAGTCACATCTGCTCCAATTCTAGCTAAAGGTTCCGACAATATCCCTCCACCACAGCCAACGTCCAAGATTTTGATCCCTTTCAGTGGTAAATAAGGACATTCCACTTTGAATCCCACATTTGCTAGACCATCACGAACAAATTGCACTCTTAGAGAGTTTAATGCATGCAAAGCGCGTAATTCACCATTGACATTCCACCATTTGTTACTTAATCTGGAATGATGCTCCACCGTTATAGGATCAACTGTCGGCTTTTTTTGTGGATCACATTGTGTTATTTCTTGAATCTGTTCAGATAACCTAGAACCATGAATGAACTTTCGGTAATGTTTGCCCTATCTAGCATTAAAATGTCAAGCATTTAGGTTAATTACCGGTTACGAAGAGTAAATCCTGTGGATATGGGTCGTAGAGATAAACTTTTAATTGTCCTCATGATTTATTCGCATGAGATGATTGAACACAACGAAAAAAATTTTGGAAGCGTGTAGCTATTACGAGGATATGTGTGAAACAAATAAAACCCCGCATATCGACCGCACTAACACACCTCCTCAATCATTAATACTCGACGAAAACAAGTAGCTATATCTTTATTTATTTTTAGAAAACAATATACACGTAAAATTAATGTATATCATTACGTTAGAAAATAGTAGCAATAATAACTATACTTTAACTTATTTCTAAAAAAAATATCTGGAGGAGCTACAAGAATGTTTTATTTCAGGAATGAACAGAAATGTAAAATGTTGAATATTAATGAACAAAAATATAAAATGTTACATTAGAATAATTAAGGATAATTTTTACTTTATTGTTTTATTTTTTTTACCATATACATACATAGGGTACATAGAACCCTCACCATAGAAAACTTTTATATGTTTCTCACGTATTGTATAAAATAATTTGAAATTTTATTATCTTTGAAATAAAACACGATAATTGTAACATATATGAACAACTAAAGATAATTTCATAACATTTATAACTAAAGACAAAATCTCATAAACACTTCAACTTCAGATGTATAGATACAGATATTGATTTTTTTCAAGTAAAAAATTTTATTTATATTTAATTAATTAATTGATTGATTGATTAATTAAAACAATGTACTAGTAATTAAAAAGTGCCACTAAATTTAAACAAACAGATCGAACATGTCGATTACATATCTTATCAAACCATTATTTTAAAATTATTATCTTATCATCATATTCAATACTCTTTAAGTTTTAATTTAGATATAAGATTTAATATTTATAATTGAAATGTTGCACATAATTTATTTGCCTTAAGGTCAATAACTTTGCACACAATCACAGATATTTATTCTGTAATCAAGGCACTTGAAAAAGAAAATAGATAATGACAGAAGACAGAAATAAGACAATTAAAAGAATAATCGATCCATATATATCAAATTATTGATCAAATAAAAATTTTCATAAATACTTTATTACATGATATGTAAAATATTTCATGGAAATATAAAAAAGATGCAATATACAAAATAAAATATCATGCAATGTCGTTTTAATATCATTTCTTGTCGTAACAAATTCGTGATGCGAAAAAAAGTTGCGAAATATGTTATAAAGTACATACAAGATTTTTCCAGTAAAACCCATCACAATTGTCCGTTAAATTTATTGTATTTTTATCTTCGACAAGATTAAATAATTTTTTAAATACCGAGTACCGAGATACAGTACTTTTATCTGCAATAACAATTAATTTGTGTTTTGCTCTTGTTATTGCAACAGTCAATCGTCGATGGTCCCCTAGTACTTCGAGATCCTACATTTGAAAAATACTAATTATATCGGTACTTTTTAACTTACAACAAACACTTGTAAAACTCAGATGATACCTCTTTTATATCGTCAGGTTTATTCAGGCTTTTTGCGCACGAATAAATTATAATTTCTTTATCACGTCCTTGATACTGATCGACAGTATTTATCTCTATATCTTGAGTAACAATTTTCTTCAATAAGTTAACATGTGCTCTGTACGGTGCGATGACGCCAATATTATCAAGTCTCACATTCATCTAAATGTTTGAACACTTATTCCAATATTTGATACGAAAATAGCTTACATACAACAAAATTACATATTATATATCACCTTTAAAAGAGTTTTCACTAGTTTAGATACTACAGCAGCTTCCCAAATGTTTGAGTTTACTTCATCAATATCTAGATATTTTCCACTCAAATCATAATTTTCTTTCAACTTATTAGTATGACCTGTGTTTAGTACGATTACAGAATCATTTATGTCAGATGACAATGCCTTCTGTATCCATTCTGCTTCTTTTATTAAAACCTAAAATAGAATTTTATTAGTTTATTAATGCAATCTTCGTTTATACTTATTACACTCACTTCATGACACTGACTGACGAAAGTAGCATTTTCTACGGAGACATCGCCTGCTTTTAACATGTCATTATATGTTAACTTATTTGCTATACGCATTATACTTTTATTCATTCTGTACTGTTTCGTTAATTTAATAGTATTATTTTCACTATCCAGACGAGCAAATAAAGATTCATCTGCACCCAGTTTTCTGAGAAGACAAGAAAATTATGAATAATTGTATGATAAAATGTATTACTGTGTAATAAAATTTTATAATGTGCATAAAAATATTCTTTTGTTTAAAAATCAGGACTACAACAACAGAAATTTATTTCATCTATTATATATTGTAATGAGAACTGTACTTTATTTATATACTTATATATCTTTACGTATGATGTGCAAATATTTTATTGGATACCTGGCTAATCTGTTCTTAACAATTGGAGGCAATTGATCAGGATCTCCCACAAGAATAAACTTCTTCGCATTATATAACGGACGTAATACAGTGGGTTGCCATACCTGAGTACTTTCGTCCACGATACATACATCAAATGTACGTTTCCCAAAAAGTACGTGATGGGCACCATAACAAGTTGTGCCAATAATATTCTACGGTATTACAAATTACATAATTAAATAAAATTAATTGCAAAAAAATTACCATCTTGAATCTCTTTTAGTGCTAAGAGGAAAAATTCTTTTGCAAATGAAGTTATTTAGAAAAAAACAAATTAGGTAAGATTTTTTCATATTTCCATAAACATTTCCGAAAGTATCCAAAATAATAAAATATTTATACTTAAAGTAATTCATACTTTGCCAGAATACACCGCTTCTAAGCTACTCGGAGAGTGGCAATTTGATGTGGCATATATTTCGCTTTTACATCTTAAAGATGGATGGAAAGATGATCCCAATCTTAAGAAATCAATGCGCTTGTCCAACAGTTTCAATAAAATATTGTCTACAGCACTGTTTGTATGTGCGGTAATTAATACGGATCGTCCTATTTTGTGTAAAACTTCTACTAGAGCAACTACTGTTTGCGTTTTCCCTGTACCTGGCATTCCTTTAATCAGAAAGTACTCGTTTGCTGATATCGCTTTTAGAACTGCTCTTTGCTGAATTTTATTTAAATTTTGTATTATCTTAGCACTTTTTGTTATAACCGCATGTGATACACCCTCTTCGAAAGTTGCTTGTTTTCTGAGGTAAAGAAAAATTCAATAAAAAGAATATATATATATATATATATATACATATATATAAAGATTATTTAAGGAAATATTTAATAAATTTTACAAACCTATCTATCACGATATTTCGTAATCTTTCACAAATTTCACTGTCGTTCATCAAACCTCCTACATTCGCAAGATTAATAGAATATAAAGAAGACGAATGGTACTTATCTATGTGAAATAATTCATTTGTATTATACTTGGTCACATCTCTGGAACCAAATGGAAGATTATAGTTCAACGTAAGATTTAACATAAAAACTTTCTTAAGTACCTCTCAAGTACCTTTCTAAAATCAATGTGATAGAATCTTCTTTTCTTTCTATTATAAATCCCGCAGAAATATTTATCCTGGTGTTTGTACTAACTAAAACATACTCATTATCTGAAAATTCCGTATATGGAATATTAGTACTTGAGAATTGTCCATTTAAATTTGCGCGAATGAAAGTGTGTTTATACTTTGTGTTGTAACTAATAACGTGTCCTATCACTTTCAAATTACAGATACAAGTTTTCTTTATTTCTCTAAAAAAAAATTTAAAAGAACAATTTATTTAATTAAAAAATACGGTATTTTATAAAATTTATCATATGACTCTTTACCTCTTTTCTGGGCTTAATGTCCACAGATGTTTCATTGTATTATCACTTGACTGTGAGCTTTCTTCAATCTCTAATAAAGAAATCCACTGCAATACATAATCAATATGACTAGGTTTGAATTTATCCAAAATTTTTTTTCCAAGCTCTACTAATGGATGTGTTTCAGGTAACTGTATGTTAGAATCTTTGCTCAAGTATATACAGCATAATGTATTGTAAACACATTTTGAACAAGCACTGTGATGATTAATTGGCTCTGGCAGTTCTAACATTTGCCAACCTGATTCAGACGTTAGATTGGATAACTTCTCAGGTGATTTTTGAATAAAGTAAGTAGCTAAAGAGTTTCTTAATAGCATCAAATCTCTTTTCTCAGGATGGCTACTATTAATCTCTTGCATATCATTTTCCCTGTAATAAAATGTATTTGCACCAATTATTGAATTAAACTTCAAAATTAATGAGTTACCTAAGATATAGTAAAAGACCCGTATCTGTATCTTGACCTGTAAGACTCATCATCATGATATAAAGAATAATTTGTCCTTTATGTTCTAAAGAAAATGAAGGTTTTCCTGTCTTGATTTCAATGGGCATAATTTTCCGTTTAGAATTTATCTTGACTTCTGCAGTAATGTCTACCTTCCCTTTTATGCCTAATTTCGGTTGCCAAATAGATTCTTCTATATCATGAATGTGAGTGATTCTACCTCTAAAGTTATTTTTCATATTATTTATTTTTTGCTGTGTTTTATCTGAAAATATTATTAACAGAATGTAACAGGTTATTAACAGAAAATAACAAGATCCATATTACATATTTTGCGTACCATTCAAATAATGTTGTATAAATTCGTGTATCTTTGATACATATGGGAGCATTTGTTGCTTACAAGTATCTAAAGATATATCTGATGCATAAAGTAAACTACTTGTGTCTTTGGTCTGCAATATGTTGTCCATTAACTTTGTAATACCTTTTATTTCGTAAATATTTTTTTGTATTGCCTGTAATGTTAAATCTGCATTTGCAAAATGTTAAAGAACTACAGAAAAAAATGTTAAAATATTCTTACAGTTTGCAATAGTTCATGAACTAAGATTCCAATAACAAGTGGTGTTTGATCTCCCTCAAAATAAGGCAGATTTTCCATCTTTCTGAACCTCTCAGTTAAAACTGCCTTCCGTTCACAAAATAGAGCACCAGCTATTGTTGTTCCAGATATTAATATGTCTGGATTAACAATAAGAAAACCACTACTATTATCTATAATCCACTGATTGTTTTCTTTCCGTGCTTCAATGACAACAATATCATCTTTTTGCACTTTGGTGTTTTTCCTAAGTTTTAATTAGAAATATTATATTAAATGTTTCATTTTAAGCACATTATCATGATTGTATTCCTTACCAGAAATCTGAACACCTAACAGTTGCATTACATGTTTCATTGTCTTCTTGTTTTACTGTTAATATTATACTATTGCATTCCATTTGTACATCAATAACTTTACACCTTTGTAAGGATTTAAAGTTAATTTGACTGGAATCTGTACACCATTCTTCCTCAAAACAACCTTTAAAATCATTTGCAAAGAATGATTCTAATTCTGAATGAATTCCATCATGTTTTACATTAGTGGACACAGATTTCTTCAAATTAACAAGCTTGTCACTTTTATTTGCTTGTAATGTGTTACTTGTCATTATCTGCTTTTCATTCAATTTACATATTGTACTTATATATTCATAATCATTAGTTATATTTTCTTTTTGACTGTTATTTCTACTAAAATTACTGAACACATCATGAATTACATTCGCTTCATTTGAACGCGAATGTATTTGATGTGTATCTTGCATAATATTACATACATTTGAAACATTATCATACTTTGTAAGTTTCACTTGTAACAAGTCTACATCTTCTGAAATTTTCCTCTTTCTTTGCATTCCATTGTTTGTGACACTGGTTTCCACTGTGCTATTTTCTGAAGGAACTTTCATGAAATACGTTGATATCTTTTTTTGAGATGGCTTTGTACTATTAGTTGCATTATTCTGTGAAAAAGAAAGAGATCATAATAATAGATGTTCATGAATTTTACATTTTCAATTGTAAAAGAAAATTGTTGAATAATAATTGCACATTGGATACTTTAAAAATATACATTGAATATTATAAAAATACATATTGAATACATATAAAAATATTTAAAGTGTAGTATTCTTTTTAACTCTCCAGTATATCTGTAATGTTCATAAAAAAATCCATGAAAAAATCACCTGGAGAATAAATAAAATAAGTTTTTAACTAAGTCTCATTTATTACAATTATAATTATATTCATGAAAATATTTTTTTTTTTTTATTTATTAGATATTACTAGACTAAATACTACCTTTTTAAGCGGGAACCCGACTTTCTTCATTGTGAATGTCACCTTCAATCTTTTGTTTCAACGTTCTTTATTCAAAAGGCAAAGACGAGAAGGGTTCATAAAATTGCAAGAGAAAGAAAAATGAAACGTATTTGAGAATCTATCTACATAGGGAATTTAAAAAAATATTTCATATTTGAAATATAAACATAACATAAAGATTAAAAATTATTCTAATTCCATTGATATTTGAATCCATTGAAAATAAGCGTGTTAATACGTATATGAGTCCATTGAAAAATACATGTGTTATATACGTATATGAGTACAACACATAATCACAGTACCCTGACACAGGTGAAATCTTATTTATATTTCCAACGATAATTTGAATGATTAATCCTATGATAATTGTATTCGGTACTTAAAATAATGTAATTTAAATATCTCAATAAGTAACTTATAATGAATTGGGAGAGCTAAATAAATGAGCATGTTATCGAAATCTAGGGAAATATAAGTTGGCTCCTAATCCTAAAATGCCATAAAATAAAGATAAACTCCTAACATGCACATAAATTTCTTCAGAGTAATGCAATTTAGTTCAAATATATAATTTACAATTTATAAACGATTACCCGCCAACAACAAGATAGTTGACATCACATGATTAGTTCAAATTAAATCATTAAGCATCCACCTTGTGGATCACCCCTAGGATAGGTGCCAGAACTAAAGCATATTGTCCTTATCGCACGCTGTTGCCCTCTTTGTCTACTGAGCGAATAAGTCTGTCCTTGTCACACACTATCGCCCTCCTTGTCTATCGCTATGTATGTCTGTCCTTGTCGTACGCTAGTGCACTCCTTGTCTAATGACGCTAGACAAGGAAAGCAATAGTGTGCGGCAAGGACATCCTTCGATCTATTGAAAAAAAAATTCAACTTTTTACACACACGTTTTTCTAGGACAAAACACACATAGAATGAAAGCGGGGAGCATAATTTTAAGGAGGCATATAAAAAAGTTCGCAAATTATTCCACTTAATTAGGTTTTTTTCATAATTAGTGCAAACTGTCACAAAATGAACATGGTGGCGCCATCTAGCGGTAACTCGGTAGTACTAATTATTTATAAAAATACTTATTTCTGCATTTTACGGGTCAAATGGGGTATGAAAAGAAAGCTAAGGGTCTAATTAGGGTAATACAATCGCCAAAGTTCACAATTCGTTACGCTAAATTAGGTTTTTTCGCAAATGAAAATTTCTCTGTTTTACGGGGTAAGAAACACTAGCGCCGCGTTGTGGCAGACCGGTGGAACTAAACGCTCTATAACCATATAAGAAGAATAATTGATTTTAACTTTTGATGCCACAAATTTGCACTCTACGAGCATGTATTTCAAAGATAATGCTATCAATTACGTTCGCAAATAAATTTGAATCTAATATTCACTATAGTTTGCGAGAAATTATGCACTCACTACTGGCACTGCTCCTAACGTAACCGGAATTGAAACATTCTTTATGTACGTAAACTATACTCAAACAAAACATAAAACGCAAGCGTAGGGTCTCTAAAATCGAAGACGCAACCATAACAGTTCACAAATGATTCCTCTTCATTAATATCTTCTCGTAATTTGTGGAAAAACTGTCACCTGTCAATGTTTAGAGGTAGTGGTGGCGCCATCCATTGATAACTCGGTGGTACTAAAAACAAAATTTTCCACTTTTAGTGCCACCGAGTTATCAATAGATGGCGCCACCACTACCTCTAAACATTGACAGGTGACAGTTTTTCCACAAATTACGAGAAGATATTATTGAAGAGGAATCATTTGTGAACTGTTATGGTTGCGTCTTCGATTTTAGAGACCCTAAGCTTGCGTTTTATGTTTTGTTTGAGTATAGTTTACGTACATAAAGAATGTTTCAATTCCGGTTACGTTAGGAGCAGTGCCAGTAGTGAGTGCATAATTTCTCGCAAACTATAGTGAATATTAGATTCAAATTTATTTGCGAACGTAATTGATAGCATTATCTTTGAAATACATGCTCGTAGAGTGCAAATTTGTGGCATCAAAAGTTAAAATCAATTATTCTTCTTATATGGTTATAGAGCGTTTAGTTCCACCGGTCTGCCACAACGCGGCGCTAGTGTTTCTTACCCCGTAA
>NW_025110213.1:181000-193497 GCF_011392965.1 Frieseomelitta varia | reverse complement strand
TTGAATTTTTTTTTCAATAGATCGAAGGATGTCCTTGTCGCACACTATTGCTTTCCTTGTCTAGCGTCATTAGACAAGGAGTGCACTAGCGTACGACAAGCAGCATACATAGCGATAGACAAGGAGGGCGATAGTGTGTGACAAGGACAGACTCATTCGCTCAGTAGACAAAGAGGGCAACAGCGTGTGATAAGGACAACAATATAAATTAGTTCCGGCACCTATCCTAGGGGTGATCATTTGGTAAAAATAAATAAAAAAAGGGTTGAACATTTGATAAAAATAAATAAAAAGAATAAGAAACAAGGTTTTTTCCTTTTTTACTGAATCGCCACATGGTGTACGATTTTGAGCGGGAATAACTGTAGATTATATATTTAGATATGTATGTTTCTGAGGAAATTATATTTACTTCATGATATAAATATAATTAAATATATTTGAAGAATATTTGAAGAACTATATTACATCCTATCGTTGATTGATTGATGTTGAACTCATTTCTCAGTCTTATTCTTCATCGTTGTATGTTTCTAACCTATCCAAAAAGTTGATCAAGGATGAAAGTTAGATTGAATTTATTTACTCATTTCATAGATAAAACTTTCAGTTGCGTTAACGCAAAGTATTATTCGCAATCTGAAGTTCTATTTACTAAGACGGATGTCAATTTAAAAAATTGGCAAGGGGAACTTGATAGAACTATGCAAGTTCTACCGAATTTCATTACAACTGAAGAAGAAAAGTTCTTAATTGAAGAAATTGATCCTTATATGAGGAGATTAAAATACGAACAGTCGCACTGGGATGACGTTAGTATAAGTGAATTGTTATTTTTTATCATAATTACACATTTTTAATCAATTGTAGGCAATACATAATTATAGAGAGACGGAGAAAAATAAGTGGAATGAGAGAAACATAAAAATAATAAATAAAATTCAAGATAGGGCATTTCCTAAAGATATGTCTAAAATTTCATTGGTACATGTTTTGGACCTAGCACCGCAAGGGTGGATAAAACCACATGTCGACAGCATTAGAGTATGTGTTTTATTTTTTGGTTTATAGTACAAACAAAATTTACATGGTATTCTTGTCATAGTTCTGCGGAGAAATTATTGCTGGTTTAAGTTTATTAACTGATAGCGTAATGAGATTAAAAATGGTTGATAATGAAACTTTATATAAGGACTTTCTATTACCCAGAAGATCGTTATACATAATGAGGTAATATAATAATGTATTTTTAATTTATTTGTATTCATGTCTAATATTTTTGTTTTATAGTGGTACAGCTAGGTATAATTATAATCACGAAATTTTAAAAAATGAAGAATCTTTTTTTGAAGGACAACATATACCAAAAGATAGACGTATTTCAGTAATATGTAGATGTCAACCACAACATAACACTTAGTATACAGTTAGACGTTTAACTTGTTTTTCCAAAAAAACAAGGCTTTAAATAAAAAAATGTTATTTTTTCTTTTTAAAATATTTTTTCATGTAAAATAACCCTTTTATTGTATCTTCATTATTGGAACACTGGATAATTATACCGCAAGTTTATATTGTATATGTATGTATATATTGTATATAAAAGATATAAAATATAAAATGATAAAAGTATATATATATACACACATATACAGTCATGTAATACGATAGTTGTTGGTTGATAATCACTAGTAAATTATAATTTTTTGGAATGATTTTGTCAGTTTGCATTGATATTTTTAAAAATCTATAAATTGAGCTGCTGAATTTGTCACATCTAATTAGTCAGTAATAAAATATATTTAAGAGATTAATGTTTGGAACGTTTTATTTTATTATATTACAGGACACTAAATTCAAACTAGTTTCGTTTAGATTTCGATCGCATGGCTTATTTACCTCCTCTTACTCAACTCCTTGGATTGATATATAGTCACTTTTCCGTAATAAAACTAGACCGTACTTCATGATCGAGGTTAAAAATCAAGATTATGAATGTTGATACATGGAGATATGAACATTTTAAATCATGATCTCGACGGGGATTAAAGACGCATTAGCCACGTGCGCTTCAATTTGCACAGTTTTACAATTTTTGGCCGGTGTGTAAGTAAAAATGGAAACTAGCTCCGGACTTAACCTCACGAGTAGTTATCCTAAAGCATAACTATGCGATTTGTTGACATAAACATGTCAAATAAAGTCGTAAATTAGAATCATATAACTTCATAAGATGTAAAAGTTTCCTTTAATGGTAATAAAAAAGTAGCAAAAAAAAAATAAGTATTAAGATAATTCATCTTTCTTTTTTAAAGATATCTGTTACATTTGTGTAAATTTCATTATTCAACAATAATGTTAAAAAAAAGTTAAAAAAATGTTTTAGGCTGGTGTGCAGAAAAATCATTAAAAATGGCACTACGGGAAATAGTTCAGCCTTGGCATTTGTAACATGTTATACATCGTAAGTGTTATATTTCTTATCTTAAGAACAATTTATTACTGATAATTGTTTTTTTTTGTTAATAATTATTCGTATTGTATTTATAAAGATGACAATTCTTGACATTTACTTGAATTTTGTCATTAGAGTCAAGTCTTTGTATAATATGTTACAGATGCGTCTTATGGATGAGATATGGTATGCTCATTGGAGATCGATTTATATTATTAGTGAATGTATTTGGTTCAATACTCCAAGCGTCTTACGTTTACGTATTCATTTTATATAGTGTAAAAAAGTTTAAACCAATAAGGCAAATGATTGCAGCAACTTGTTTCCTCGCAGTTGTGTACTTTTATAGTTTTTATGAGGAAGACAGAATTTTAGCCTCAAAGTACGTTGGTTTCCTTAGTTGTACAGTAACAGTATTATTTTTTGCATCTCCATTAATGATGTTGGTAAGTCACCTGATTTTTTTCAGTAACAGATAATAGCTGGTTAGTTTGAAAGAAAGATAAATGAACAAAATATTTTTCAGGCACATGTGATAAGAGTTAAAAGTACAGAAAGTTTACCATTTCCCATTATTATGGCTTCTTTAATAGTTTCTTGTCAGTGGTTTGCATATGGTTGCCTTCTGAATGATCAGTTCATAGAAATACCAAACTTTCTAGGCTGTGTATTATCTGCATTTCAACTTTGTTTCTTTTTAATTTATCGTAACGATCAATTTAATGAGGCTCACTTGATATAATATTAAGAAATATATTTCACAAATTATGCTCTAACTGGGAAAGATATCATATATTTTTTAGCATATTGTTTATAAATTAAGACACTCGATATATGTTCTCACGAAGAAATATATTTTTGAAAAAATTAATTGTCTTTTTAATTAAAAGGCGTTCTTCGAATTCAATTCCTTCCCGCCAAAAATGAGACTAACTTTCCAAGAAATTTCACCAGTTCTATAAAATTCCCTAGATAGCAGGACAAGAATTGATAAATGTATAATTCATAAAAATACGACAGGAGCATTGAACAATATTTATTTTAAAAAACAAATACATTACATAATTAATTCATTATAAAAAATATTTCTCATGTTACAAATCTACGATCACTTTTCCTATTCAATATTTTATTTTACAATATCAATACATGTTAAATGATAATCTCACCATTTTATCATTTTAATTTTTATTTCTTCTTTTTTAACACGTAAGATATGTAAATACATTTTCTACAGTATCTTAAAACCTATATAGGTGCTTCATTTGATTTCAGTATTAATTACGTGTCTCTCTCGAATGTTCCGAAAAAAGTATCGTTTAATCGACGAGAAAGTACTGTTCCCGTTCCAAAAAAATTCTCTCGCATTTTAATATCAAAATGTCGATCGTAGCATTCGGATTTCCCCCTCAGGAATATTAATTTCGAAAACGGAAATGAAGTGGAAATTTCCAGACATATTATGCGGTGTGCGTATATTGGTTAAGTTCCGGGGCGGATCAGTTGGCAGCACTGGCAGAGGAGGAGGCGAGAAGAGAGAAAGAGGTGCGGTGTTGCGTGACTGACTGCGAGCCCGAGCGTGTGTGTTTGTTGTGTTGAACGAGAGGAAAAATTTCTATACTCTTCCTTTCTCGAGAAGAAAACGTAAAGAAAAAAAAAAGAGAAAAGGAAGAAAAAGGAGAAAAAGGGAAAAACCGTTCCGCTTGATTTTTGTTTGGGGGAAAAGACCGTGCGTTTGGAAGGGGGAAAAAATCATGTCGTCGTACATCCAGGTTGCCGAGGACGAGGGTGACGAGCCGATCGAATTACCAACCGAGGACGATAGCACACTTTTATTGACCACCGTAACTGCCCAATTCCCTGGGACATGTGGCCTGAAATATCGGAATCCAGAATCTCGGACGATGCGCGGCATTCGTCTTGTTGACGGGCGCCTTCATCCTCCAGAAAACGGATGGGGCAAGGCGATTTACTTCTGTGTTTTTCCAAAAGGTGCTTATTTCACGACGAAGTATCGTCTTTCGANTCTCTCTCTCTCTCTCTCTCTCTCTCTCTCTCTCTCTCTCTCTCTCTCTCTCTCTCTCTCTCTCTCTCTCTCCCTCCCTTCCTTCCTTCCCTTCCCTTCCCTTCCCATTCCCTTCCTCTCTTTTATTCCTCTCCCCACCGACTTCCCCTTCCCCTCTGCCTTCCCACCCCCTGAAAATATACTAACGCCACACGAATCAAGATCAGGTATATATATATATATATATATATATGTACATTATATATATATATATGCTTCTACGTACATATGTAAGATGAATAAAAATATAATATATTTTAAGTTTTTGTACGAATTTTAAAAGAGACAAATTTTTGTTCTAAGCTTTTGTAAAACATGAGAAGCACTGGTTGAGAGTTATTATAACTAACTCTCGATTTTTATTATCAAAGTTATGTAGAACTTTCATTCTTATTAAAACAAAATTTTCTTATGATAACAAATATTGATTTGATTTGTGATGATCTTTTGTTTGTTACTGGAAAATTATCATTTGATATTAATTGTTAGATTTGTCAGTTTCTACAAAATTTTTCTTTAGAAATATTGTTGTTCATATACTTGATCTTGAATGATTCACATCAACTTTATGATGATTATGAACGTTTATGCATTTTATGTATTTTTTAAAAATCTGGTTAATCAGATTGGATATTTTAAATATTTTTTTAGCATTATGCACATGTATAGTTAAAATGAACATTTTAGAACAAATTCTTACAATAATAAAAACATTGACATACAAGAAAATATACAAGTCCATTTATATAATTTTTTTATTACATATATTTATTATGTATATATATTTGTAATATATATAAAACAAATCCTCTGTGGACAAGAAAAAAGTTATTATTCAGTTATTCATGTTTATATTTAATTTTTTTAAAATTCTAGGTTTTTAAAAATGTGTTTAGTTAATAAAGCTTTTGTATTTTACAACTTTCAAAGGTTTTTCAGGAAGAACAAAAATTTATTTTAAAAGTAAAATTTATTTTAGAATTTAAATGATCTAAATTATTTACGGAAGTTAAAGATAGATGAACTGATTTCATAATTTCATAAAAAAATTATTACGTATGCATCTTCAAATAATGTAAATTCATCATTATTTATTCCATAAATGTAAAACCATTCATCATTATATATTCATCATTTATAAAATATAAATAATGAATATCTCTTTATAGAACCATAAATAATGAACTCTTCTGATTTGAATATTGCACTTACATGCATAAATATTTATGATCAATTTCCTGCCTCCCCCGAAGTCCAGTACATGTGTTTATGTTTATTGTGCAACAAATTTTTCTCTGTTTTCTTTTTTTAAATGAATTCATATTTTTACTACTTTTTTTCAAAAACAGAATTTTACCCTTTCTCACAATGTATGACTTTCATAGTAATTCTCCAATTCCTATAGGCTAAATATTAACTTCTATCTCCATAAGAGATACAGACCTCAAATTTTATTTTAAAACATGCATAAGATTCCTCTCTTTTTTATAAATTCCAATTTTTTGATGATGTTTCATTATTTAATGCAAATGACAAAAATTTCTTCAATTAAAAAAAAATAGAATGGAGTAATATGAATAATAGTATGATTCACAATTTTGTATAAATTCAATATGCATATTATTTACTTTATATTTTTCTTTACATTAGCATATCTAATTGAGCAACACAAAACATTTTTTTTTTTCCTTTTACAAACATGCACAAATAGATTGGAGAAAAAAATGAACTATAATATTATGAATTGATTAAATTGATTAAAGCAACCATTGGAATATCTGTAAAGCATCAATTGCTTGGAAAATTGTTGAAAGTGTCTGGGAATTGGAGGAACTTAAGATAATTGTATTTAACTTTGAATACTTTTGAGTACTCCATTTAACTTTGAATACTTTTGAGTATTGACTTTGATTATTTATCTAATCATATTAACATAAGCACATGCTAATATATGATTGAATGATTAAACATTAATAGACTTAAATTATAAAAATTCATATTGTCTTATTTTATTAATGACATTAATAAACATTCATTTATTTATAATAATTAAAATTTGTTTGCATTTATATATGTGCATAACTATACGAAAAATTGAACTTGAATATTTAATATGTGTATTTTGCACACACATGTATACACACACATACACATATACACGCAGAGTTACACGCAGTAAAGTACACAAATTTTTTAATATTTTTTGATAAATGATTATTTGTACTGGATTTCCATACTTTTACTTTTTTTTATTATTATTTTTATTATAGTCACGTTTATTTTTTCTCTCTTCTTGTAAATTTATATATGGCTCAAATTTTTTTGGAAAAGGTTCTAGTAAAATGAAAAAAAGTTAGTAGACATGAACACTTATATCTTTTCAGAGAACAAACGTAAATCTGATGACAATTTGGAAAATTCCACAGCTAAGACTAAAAGAATGGAAACAAAGTTGCGTTGCACAGACTTGATCGTACTTGGTTTACCATGGAAAACCACTGAGCAGAACTTGCGAGAGTATTTCGAAACATTTGGCGAAGTACTCATGGCACAGGTGAGTTTTCTTAGTTCTTCTCCCTTGCCCCTCTCTTTTTTTATATATGTATAAAATAATTCAGTATTAAACAGCAATGTTAGAGCTAATTACAGTGATTGTTTCATTAAAATCTTACGTGGGTCGTGTGTTGTAGGTTAAAAAAGATGCAAAGTCAGGACAAAGCAAAGGATTTGGATTTATTAGATTTGGAAGCTACGAGTCTCAGTTAAGATGCCTTGCCCAACGACACATGATTGATGGGCGATGGTGTGATGTCAAGGTTCCCAACAGTAAGGTAAGAACATCATTATGTTCATTGACAAATATTAATTGTTTCTTTATGTACTTCGAGTAGCTATGAAATGTTCAACTATTTAACAATTGTTTAAGATCTTAATGCATATGTAGGATATTCGCGTGCAAATCATAGATTTATATCTTTGTTATATATTTGTTTCGAACTTACCCCGTTTATCATATAACAGTAATGTAAATGAAAGTTCATGAAAAGTTTAACATTTGTCTTGTATTTCTCTGTGAAATTACATACATATGTGTGTATCTCATATTATGTTTCTTGTTATTTAAAGATTCAGCAAACACAATGATATAACATATACCATAAAAAAGATGTTCTAAAAATTATAAAAGCAAAAGCATTGTTAATTAAATGAAAAGCAAAATAGCCTTCTTGTAAGTAATTAAGAAGTAATTGAATCTTCTTAAGAACGATTTTTTATACATATACTTTATATAGATCTATGATGCACGCCATAAGGTATTATTTATCGCGCTATAAACGGTATAGTAAAAAAAAAAAAAAGTTAAAGGAATGATTAAGGCCTGACAATGGGCACAGACGCGAGTTTTCCTTTAAAAGATTATTTTCTCTATTACGAATTATTGCACAATGACTATGAGACATTTAATTCGTTTCTATTTACAATTTTTGAACGTCATTTTTTATATATATATATATACATATCTCTTGAGAAGAAAGTATACTGTGGTATAAATAGATGAATGTGTAGTCGAATTAAGTGGCATATTTATAAAGGAAATGTGATATATGTGTATGAATGTTTCAATGAGTGTTGTACGATGCAGAGTGAGATACTTTTAAAGAAGTATGCTTGCGTGGCCTTGTAAATAACATTGGTATGTTTGTGTTTTCTTTAAATAGTGTGGAAACTCTCACGAGTATGCTATGAAAGCGTAGCACTGTCAGTTATTTTTTCTTTCTTTTTTTCCTTTTTTTTTTTTTCAAATATACAAATATTTAAAAAACTTGAAAATTCATACCCAATTGATTTATACAGAGCTCAGGATAGATTAGTTGCAACACGCAGGACTGCCATTTTATGAATTCGATTCTGAATGCGAAATTTTCATAAGAATTCTCTATGTATCATGCAGCCGTTAGCTTGTTAGAGTAACAGAACAGTATCATTACGTCTGTGAGACGAGATTTACAGAAATTGGTTTTTATTTTCCACACCAAAACATATGTTATACACTGGGAGTGAGTTTCAGACATGACAAATAGTCGAGTATCGATTAAGTGTATAATTTCTTGAAGACGAGAGATATAAACATTGTAATGGGTATGATCTGCGTGACAGTGTGTGCAATCAAAGGTGTGTATAACGTAACAAATTGTCATAATCTCTTGAAGTGAGCATTGAATTTTGCGAGGTGAAGTATACTTCCAGTTTCAGTGGTTTAGATTGAACTCAGACGAAAAAGATCGGTAAACGATAATGCACAGAATCACTCAGCATAACAATTAATCGACCTGTTTTAATAGTTGTAGAATGATGCTGATGGTGTCGACACGAGCAGATAGAGTGTGCACAAGTTTCTTATTATTATAGAAAAAGAAAAAGAAAAAAAAATCTTTCATTAGCGCGTGGTCACGATTGCAATAGGTTTGGAACTTTATAAAATTGGTATGTGGTATGACACGTTGAAGCAAAAGAGAAAGATTAAGAGCAATAAAAAAAAAATAGAAAGATGAAACTAGAGAGAGTGAGAGAGAGAGGGAGAGTGAGAGTGAGAGCGCGAGAGAGAGGGAGAGTGAGAAAAGAAAAGAAAAGAAGTACGTTAATGAGCGAGAGTGCGTATATGTGTGTAATTCAATCAATTATAATAGATAAAAAATATGTATGTGATTGTCGAGGGCTTGGTGTATATCTGGTTGCAGAATATTGATGGCTTAATGATGGCTCGTCAGTATGATACGAGCAAACACAATGAATGCTACCGCCCTATACCGGTTCATACGCCGAGTAGTCGACGGGTACCTGTGGCAAAACCGTATATCAACTTAAATACGTCCGAAGCTGCTAATACACCTAGGTACGATTCGGAGTACGATTATAAAACGACGCATTATCCGTCGTACCCCCCCAATTATCCATACGACGATAACAATAAGTACAAGTACGAGGGCCAGAACTATAATGCGTACGAGAAACCGAGTTACCCGTCCTATGAGGATCCCGGGTATGACACACGTAATTACATGGTCCAGCATACAACGGCAGCGGCGGCAGCGGCAGCGGCAGTGGCAGCAGCCCCGAACCCTAGCGCGGCGTATCCATCCGACACGGAGTATACAAGATACACCAACTACGAAGGACGTGCCGTGTACCCGGTCATGGAGAATCCGGACTACACGGACAAAGCTAGATACAATTACGGTTACGATCGAAATTATTACGAGGCGGACGGCCGTTACGCGTCGACGGACTGTAGATACACGCTGGATGTCAGATATCCGGATGCTAGACACGCGGACAATCGGATACCGGCTGACGGCAGAGAGGCTGATTGTAGATATCCGGTGGATAATCGTGACATGGATAGAAGATACACGGTCGACGGTAGAGACCCAGAAGGTAGATATGCCGTCGAGAACAGAGAAGTGGTGGACGCCAGGTATCCGCCGGACGCGAAGGAGGTCGACGCCAGGTTTGCCGACACGACAAGATACCCGGCCAAAGAAAACTATTACGATCGTTATTACAAGCACCGTCCATCGAGGGATCACCACGTATCGGACACGTCAAGATACTGATGAGTCTTGTTACTATTGTTAAATACATACGTGTCACGCTTCAACGGGAATAGAGAGAGATTTCGCGTGGTTGAAGTTAAGTTTTGTAACGCCCGGTATCATCTTTTGTATCGAGGTATCATCGAACGATACGGGGGAGGGAGTTTGGAAATATGCATCGTAATTTGTTTTTCGCTCTTGTACCTCGTGTAACTCGTTTGCTCTTTACTCATCTGTCGAATGGGACAAGGTTTCACTCGTCCCATTGATAATCAATAGTACATGTGTCATTGATTAGAAATGAACTCTACTGTACTTCTCAGCCACTCGTTCAAGTGATCATTTTGAATATATACATTTTGATGGGAACAGAGAGCATGTGTATCCCAGTTTGATAAGCGAATCTTTTGAATTTCACTTTTCTTCAGATGGTCGAACGTAACGTTTGATACAAAGACAAAGAACTGTATATTCCCCTTGATCCGTGATTTTTGTTGCAAATACAAAAAAGAAAAAATTACGTTATTTACAGTACTAGCAATAGCTTCGAATAACTATCCACATTTTGTCATCAAACTGTTGTGCTTATTCAGTTTAAGATAATATGTAATATATATATATGTATGTATGTAGCCATATATATATATAGCATGAAATTTTACATCGAATATATACAGATATAAAGCATATTGTACAGATTGCATGGATTTTGAGGAGGCCATAGTGCTTAAGTATTATATATTTACATTACATTATAAAATATGTAAAAGGGGCGATACCCTTTTTTCTGAAAATCATTAGATAGAAATGTATATCAAAACGATTTTTCTATAAAACTTGATATCAGTGCGAATTAGGTTTATCTTTCTTTTTTCTTCAATTATTTATTCTTGAATTGAACGACTAATTGTTGTATCAAAAATACGAATGCTGCAATTTATAACTAAGCTGTTGGAGATATTCAAATCAGTAAATGTTTGACCATTTCTTTTTGATATAAATGAAACATTGTACGTTGTACATGCACTGTACACAAGTTTTACTGAATAAGTCAGAAAAGAAAAACAAAACAAAAAAAAAAAACAATTACCAAAAATACTGTTGTACATGATTGATTGATTGTGCGTTTGTGCGTAGGAGGGAATGATTCAGCAAGTACCCTGCAAGGTATTCGTGGGACGCTGTACAGAAGACCTAACTGCTGATGATCTGCGCGACTATTTCTCCAAATATGGCGAAGTGACGGACGTGTTCATCCCAAAACCTTTCCGTGCATTTTCATTTGTTACTTTCTTAGATCCCGAGGTAGCCCAGTCCCTATGCGGCGAGGATCACATTATTAAAGGAGTATCTGTACACGTGTCGAACGCCGCACCGAAGTCAGAGGGGAACAATAAGAATTTCAATAATCAAGTGAACTCGAACATGCGTAGAGGTGCCCCAGGTCCCGTCGAGAATAACGTGCCGGGGAACTATCAGGGTAATCGATACATGGGCCACTCAGGTAACAATATGGGTCCAAATGGCTGGAACAATCCAGGGAATAGGGGCAATCTGGACATGCCTAATCTCCAAGCGTTGGGCATTACCGGGCAAAACAATGGCGGCGGCGGCGGCGGCGGTATGTCGAATCCATTGGCGATGGGAGGATTGAATTTGTCCGCGTTGCCAGTCAACCCAGCTTTGGTCGCAGCTGCACTAAACCAAGCATCTTGGGGTCTGATCGGTAACTTGCAGAATCAGGGAAACGATCAGGGCTATTCGAACCAGCCTGGCCCACCTGGTCAACCACCTTCAGGCAACAATAGTATCGGTAACAGTGGAAACTCTGGCTTTCTCAGTTGGATGAATCAAGGGGGTGGTGATGGTAATACTGGCAATCCTGGAACAGGTGGTCCAGGTCCGAATAATCCGAACGCATCCCAAGGTGCTTGGCAGAATCATCCAGGACAGCGTGATCAGAAATCGAACACCTTTCTCAAGTACGAATAAGCTGCGTCGAGGGGTCCCCCAGTGTAGTCTTGGAAAGTGGCGAATCCGTTCCTTTGATCCTGACGTTAACCACACAAGTGACAGGTGTCTAGGCAACTGTATGTAGGTACAAAGTAATCTCTTTTTTTTTATTTTACATAAAGAAAGAACCAAAGCCTCTGTCTCAATGAAGGGGGAACGGGTTCCATGATGATTCTTTTTGTACGTTTTTATTACACAGAAACGTACAGAAAGAAGTAACATATTTTCTTTTCTTTTTTTCTTCTTTTTTTCTTTTTTCTTTATATGTGTGCGTGTGTGTATGTGTATGTATATATATATATATATATATATATATATATATATATATATATATATATATATATATATATATATATATATATATATATAT
>NW_025110213.1:52148-180531 GCF_011392965.1 Frieseomelitta varia | reverse complement strand
TATATATATATATATATATATATATATATATATATATATATATATATATATATATATATATATATATATATATATATATATTCAAATTTATTTGATCATGATATATATATATATATATATATATATTCAAATTTATTTGATCATGATATATATATATATATACATACATACATATACATACGAAATAGTACGCCCTGTGGGAAAAAAATAACTGTTTTTGTCTTTTAGCACATTACATAATGAAATGACACATATTTCTAACTTTATATCTGTCTTTCTCTTTCTCACTTTCTTACTGGCTTGAGAAATTAGCACAATATGCCTGAAGTGCGTATTTTAGAAAGGATAGCTTCGATCATCTGAAATTGCATACTAATTGTATGATCTCATTTCAAGCGTGCGGTCTAACCATTTCAAAGATAATTAATGTACTGAAATGATAATGATGAAGATGAGGATGATGATAAGGATGATGATGATGATGGTGATGATAAAGATGAGGATGATGATAAGGATGATGATGATGATGATGATGAAGATGAGGATGATGATAAGGATGATGATGATTATAGTATGATGATGATGATCGTGATATATATATGCATACATATAATATATGATTGTGAATGTGTTGTAGAAGAAGAAGAACGAGATTTATTATAGCGGAGTACGTATATGTGCTTATGTTTATTTAAAGTTTCGTGCCGTGTGTTTAAATGTGTAATTGAGAATTGATCAAAAATTTAGTGCGTACACGTACAGAGTGTACTGCAATAAAGTTTTTAAAACGTGAGATTAAAGGTTCCGTTGAGTGGAAAACGTCAGCTTTGATCTTGATCCTCTTACTCGCGCACTAGTGGCATTATACAATATTATGTTTATGTCACTATACTTTTAATTGAATTTAATTATCAACGATTATAGATTTATTTAAATTTCACATGATCTAATATTGGGAGTAGATACTTATGACCATAAGATTAAGGGAGATCCATAAGAAAGTTTAATCAAAAGATAAATTTAAACATCGCTTTTTTTTTCTTTCCTTGAATGCATGTATATTTTGCTTTCGTTTAAATAATAATTGCATAATATGTTTCCAAGCAACTTGAATTTAAGATTTTGCATGGAAAAAATATAAAATCATAATAGAGGAAATTTCGAAGAAACAAAAAGAAATAGTAATCGTTTCATAATTGAGAAAATTTTGGAAGAACTATAGTATAGTTAATTGAAAATTTCTTCCAATAACGTTTCAGCACATGTACTTTATGTTATATTGAATTAAATTTAGCATGTGTCCCTTGACTTTTTTATTACTTTTTTTATTTTCTATTTTTCTTTTTAATTTGATTTCTTCTATTCTTTATTACAAGTAAATTGTGAATATATATATATATATATTCCCAATGTTGAATTTATCTTCTTAATTGAGCAATTTTAAAGAGTCATTTGTTTATTTGATAAACGAAGCAGTGTATTTATGATAAGTGTAATGTTCGTCTTTTGTATGAAGAATCACAGGAATGTATGAAAAGGAATAAGTGTGAAATTGCAGTTGCATACAGATTGATCGTAGCTACCCGACATATAAAATTGCCATTAATTCTTTGAACATTTCGCCTTAAAGAGAAGAGAAGGAACAAAGGGAAAAAAGGAAAAAGAAAATGTTTCTAGCGCGTGCATACGAACGATTTATGTGAGAAATGTGTTTTACATTGGGTATGATAAGTGCGTAACAAATATTTCATTGATTGATTGCGTGTGAAAAGTGGCATTTCTGATCTATTCAACTTATCATGTTTTCTTTTCCTTTTTTCAACCCATTTTATATATATATTGCAAGCTTTTAGTGTACTCTTCCCGAATGAAGAAGCAAGAAGGAACAAAATTCTTTGATCATACGAAGCAATGAGTAGATTTGCAAGCTGAGAGTAGGGTATTTATTTTTCAAGGATTATAATTAATTGCAAAACAGAGGAAAACGATTCATTCACATTGCACGAATAGTAGTCAGTAAACTGTTGCATAGATGAATTTCTAACGAAGACGAAGAAGAAAAATGTAACTGCAGTTGAATTATTTTATGGCATTGATCATATGCTGTATTGAAATTTAATGTAGATGGAATATTTCCAGACTAACGATTATGAGTACATATTATTGAAAGGATATTCAAAGGATTTTCACGAGAGGTGAAATCTCTTTTCTGCACGATATTAATTTTAGAATATTTCCTATTTGACATGCATACAATTTTATTAATTGTCAGTGAGTAGTGCGAGTTTCATCGGTGTATGCATTACCGTATGCATTACGAGACCACATGAATCTTTTTGAACCATTTAAGTAAAACTCTACGAATATGTACTTCTAATTATAAGATTAAACAGATATTGTACGAATATGAACTTATAAATTCTGTAGGTTGGAACTTCTGGAAAGTTTTGGGGATACTAAAAATGTTTAGTGTCTATTTCTTTATGATCTTGAGGCACCTGTAATTATGACTTTGTATGCTATTTTAAAATACTCTAACTTCCAGTTGTATAACATTTTATCACACTTGCAATTAGCAGTACATATTAGCAGCATGATTTGATCAAATATTTAAGAAGTAGTCTGATTTTCCGTGTTTTTCTTTTTCTTTTTTTTTTTCCTTTTTTTTTACAAACTACAAGGAAAATACGAAATGATTTTTTCCATCCAATTAAAGATCATTGTTTCTTTCTTACATTAATTTAAACGGATCAAGGAGACTATTATTATAATCAACAATTAGATTGGATTGTTTTACCTCATGTGTCTCTCTGTGTGTGTGTGTGTGTGTATGGCGGTCGAATGTATTTGTTAATGGTCGTCTAAGAACTACAGGCATGAAAGTTTAATCGAGAAGTGATTTTTTGCTGTTTCATGATCATGAATGCATATAGAATATATCTATATGTATCTGATGCAAAAGAGATAAACGTAAACAACATGTTGATAATGATGAGTGAATATATTGATAATTGTGAGACGAGCGGTAATTAATTATGAAAAAACAAAAAGATAAAAAAAAGACTAATATTTTATGGATGGGACACAGTCGTTTATTGAATGCCTGAATATATACTGTATAGATAAATATATATATATAGATATATATATACATATATAGATATATATATCTTTATTGAAATCCAGAATGTTTATACATAATGTAAAGAGAACATTGATGGAAAGTGCGTCGAAGTTTATTTATTGACGTCCTGCTGTAAATGATAATCGATATACAAAGACTGTAGTTTAAGACAACTTTTAACAGACATTAGAACCGTTTCTAGCTCATTATTATAGCCGGCCGATCTATTTCAAATCGTTCGCTATTTATCATGAGAAAAATGTTCATTTAATGTCTCTTCTGTTTGAACATCAAGCAAATTTAATCGTGCATGTATATTGATCTTCGTGAGTGGAAGCCAACGTGNCTCTCTCTCTCTCTCTCTCTCTCTCTCTCTCTCTCTCTCTCTCTCTCTCTCTCTCTCTCTCTCTCTCTCTCTCTCTCTGTGGAAAAGCCATCGCGACTTCATCCGTGTATTCATGAATTAGTTAACACCAACTGTTGCTCAAAGATGCCTTGCGAAACGATTTGGAAATGATCTACGACGAGTGTGTAAATAATACGTAAGAAGCATTAATGTCATTCGTGAACGTTTACGAGTTTTGTTGTAGACAATTCTCTATTGTAAATTAATCGAGATTGCGTTTCAAATGAGACTATTGAGAGTGATGACAACCGAATAACATCAAAATTTTGTCATGTGAGAATGTTATTTTGATAGGTGGCAGAGATTGATTCTTATTACGTAAGTTCATTACAGGATGATTAAAAACTGATACACTGGCAGTAGTTTATTTATACACTTTTTCAAAATCCTTCGCTGGACCACTTGTTAACCATCTGTTTCTGTGTTCAATCAATATCACATCCTTTTCAAAATTTATGGTACAACATAGTTGAAAATATACAACAATAATTCAGTATGTTTTATGTAGTTTATTGTATGTGATATTGCTCGAATTAAGATATGTTTTAATTAATCCTGTTTTCTTTTTTTATTTCAAACTACTTTTTTTCTCTTTTTCAAGAAGAATGTGCATCAAGCATTCTTTTATCTAGAATCAACCACGATTATAATCACATGCAGTCTTTTATAGGAATTTATTTCAGGCCTGTGATACTTTTTATATTTACATACTTGACTAATGTATACTGTTATTTGTTACAAGATGGTCCAGACTACTGGAACCACTCAAGTGACTTCATAAACATTTTTAGCAGATGTGATAGATAAGAATCACAAGATTTGGGAGAACTGTGTGGAATGCGCTATCCAAAGTTTGTTGTATCTCTTGACGATTTTCAATGTTTTCAAAATGAACTTTTATCTAAGTCATGAATATAGAGTACATGTAGTTATAATATATCTTATTTATATTCAATGATTGAGCATTTATGCCTATAAATTAATAAATAATGTATGAAGTGACTAAACGAAATTTAAAAGTTTTTGGTAGCTTTTACATAAACATTAAAACAAATTTATGTCTTATACCATCTATTAAAAAACTTTATAAATTTTCATTGCATTGGTATATTCTTTTAACGCAATAAAAAGACTATAAATTTTTATCCTTTAGTGATCAGATAAAACCTTGAAGATAGTGCCAAGAGATAAAAAAGCTTTTTATATTGCATCAGATTCCAATCCTGACTTCTCAAAGCAGGCTACACACATATATACTTAATTTTACATACTACTCTGTCAAAGCACAAGAAAAGGAGAGAAGAGAATGTGTGAGTGGTTCTATTGCACGGAATCACACCATGAATGGAAGCATTTTTGTGAGTTACATAACAGGTTACCGTCCAATTGATGAATGAACTTTATGATGATGATGATAATGATGATGATGATGATAGTGATAGAATTGATAGTGGTGATTATATGATGATAGTGATGATGAGGATGTTGAGATGATGATAATAATGGTGATGAGGTTGAGGTTGAGGATGAGGATGATGATGGTGATGATGAGGATGATGATTATGATAATGATGGTGATGATGATGATGATAATGATGGGAAGTAAACGAGAACCTAAACTTCGGAACAGGTGATTACGAATTGAAATTTACTACTTATATAATATTGGGTTTTGTATTACTGAAAAATTTAACTTGAGGTTAAAGTCTCTGTCACTGAATAACATTTCCTACTTTTAATATTTATGACGAATTATCAGATAATTCCTTGTATTAGGTAATGTGTTATATTTATCTATATAATCTAACATTTTATGGTACAATCGACCAATATTTTTATAGATATTGCTTGCTTATATATCTATTTCCTTGTGCACATATTTCTTTTTTTTCTAACTTTTTTTTTTCTTAAATTAATTAATTATAAAGTCAATCGCAAAATCATAACTTGCACTTGAACTCACATGTATATGTATCTGGAATTTTAAAAATTAAATTGTGTTTAGTCTACTATTATTTTCATATATAATCGAGCAAATCATGAAACCACAATTTCGATGTTTAATGTTTTATGTTCTCAAATATAATTGGCAAATTAAAGAAAGGTAATCCAGCATTGAATTAAGAAATCACCTGTGCAAAATAACACCCAATGGCGCTAAATATTTTTCAAATTTTTTTTATCCTATAAACTTGTACTAATTCCAACATATTTTTCTCTGACAGTTTAGATGAATGAATTTTTCTGCATAAAACCAGATGGACTAATATATTGTACTTCGTACATGAAAGAATAAAGGAAGAGAAACAGTATAATGTTACACAAGTGTCAGACATGGAACAAAAAAACGCAACCCTGAAGATATGTAACGAAAGTTCATGTTCTTTTGTAAGCTATCCAGTGAATTATTTTTTAAAGACAAATTATACCGGGAATAAATATTAATTAATTAATATTTTCATTTGCAGATGTTATTCATGGCTAAATCAAACTAAGCATTGAGTGACCAGTTAATGACAATAATCTGACTTTCAAGGATAGAATTCTAAAGTATGCTGAATCTTTGCTCACTGGTGACCATAATCATAGCTGAGAAAGTAAACAGGTGCTCAAGTTTATATTTTTTATTTATTAATTGTAGTTATAATATTTAAGTAAAAAAAAGTATGTAAACTTATAAGTGTTGTTTGTATATAGGAAGACATCCTAACGTTAAAAAAGTGGAAAATATCAAAATATCTGGAAATATAACGATTGTGTTGTTATATCATTGCTTCCAATAGAGTCGAGGATCGGAAATATTATAGAGTTACAAAGATTTAAAATTGATAATAAAAGATTGAAGAAACTCAACAACAAAAGAATCAACAATTAGAGAAGGAAGATGAAGCGCAAAATGCACTTCCGGCGATCCTCCGAGAATGCATCCTCAATGATCGCCATTTCCGTACTCCGCTGCATTCGCAGAATAACGTTGTTTTTAAATTATCCAAGGAAGTTAGATTTGATTTCACAACTTATTATTGGTTTTCAATCATATCCGATATCCGCAATTGTTTGCGGATGAACGCAGGAATGATATCACTAGCGCAGTGTAGTGTCACTTCTCGATCGTACATACACTAATACGAATTATTTTCAATAAAGTACAATAGTTCTTCAAAGCTAAACATAATTTACCTTTCCTATATCTAAATCATAATATCTTTTTCTGCATCATTTGAAAATGCTGTTGATAAAAAGTAATCGGTTGTCATAAACTGCACATGCACAGTATGATAAAAGCAATCGACTGTTAAGAGCTGCACATGCATAGTATATTATAAAGAATTCATTAAAATATGTTTAACATAGATTACTGGAGTATAAATGCCGCGAGTGAAGAAGCAATATAAATAAAATGTGTTAAGTAGAAATGTACTATGGACTTGCACGTGGAATCGGGCACACATCATACCGTAGATTGTTTCTTCAAAGTTTGAATACAATATGCAGCTAATGTGTAGTGTTAAATTTAGCTGGACCTTGCAATAGTATGAAGTTAGTCGCGGAGCAGGAAGTAACGTCGTTAGTTTTTCATTAAACAAAAATTTTCAATACTTTACACCCGCATTTAAAGAACCAGTGAATAAAGAAGCAGTATTTCAACGTTCCACACCATATTTTTTTTCTTAACGCACCTTTACCAAAGGTAAATATACTTAATATATATTTAGTAAATTATTTATTAGCGCAAAACCGGGGTAAAATTTGAAATATTCGATTGCACAAATATTGAGGAAGGTGAGTTTAAAAGTTTTACGATTATATTTTACGCATTTTTATATAGATAAACGATATTGTTACATTAGAATAAAGTGGTTATTCTCTTTGCATATTCATCTGGCAAATATTGTTTTTTTGCTGAAAGTTCTTTTCCGAACAGCGGAACCCAATTAAAATTTATTACAATGATAATGCTATTTGTTTTTTTGTTAGCAGAAAAAGTACATTAAGCAGATTGTTTTGCTCTGTGTTTTCATAATCGAGACCGCGAAAATAATGTTACAAATTAAAAATACAAAAGAAAATTCATTTTTATTCCGCTGAATAATGATGACGTTCGTACGGTATTCAATTAAATTTTAAAATATGTAGAGATTTTTACGTAGACAAACGGAAATTAGAAAAAAAATCACAGTTAAGCAATTATTACTTACATCGTCCGTACATAAGAAAAATAAAAAATTGTTTCTTGATCTGATATTGAATGATAAATATAATTAATAATAAAATAGAAATGTATTAATCATAAGCAGGCTGCTTTTTTTTTATTAAAGCTTTCAGAAAATGTCAGAGGAAGAAGATGACCGAGTGAGGAAAAGGGGTTATATACATATTGACGATCATATTTTTTTTATAATACAATAGTACATGTACATTTTGTAGTCGCACTATTTTTTTTTATGTAAATATTCTTTTTCTCTTGTATATATCAAATCATTTTCTTTATTTTTTTTCATACAACATACAAAATTAAAGTAAAATATTCTCTTAAATTCATGAATGTCATCCTAACATTTTCTTACGTAGAATGACGAGAGGATTCGATGTAGAGGACCAAAGGAAAGGCTTAAAAAAAAATAGCGCAATTGTAAAGTGTACGTGCGTTATATTTGTATAAAAATTAAAAATCTTCAGTTATTGATTTATATTTACTATCTTTTTTAAATTTACCATTAACTACTCGTTAATCTAAGTGGTAAATAAGCTTACTTAATCGTCTTAATAAAAAATAATTCTGCACTTAGAAAAAAAGGGGAACTTGACAATACATGTTTATTTTCTCTCTCTCTCTCTTTTCGAGGAAGAAAAATTTTGCATATCGACTTTTGACCAGTTCTTCGATACAGATAAACACAACGTTGTACATGACGGTGTGATTCATCACCCCACTACCTGTTCGCTTTTATGTTTAAAGTAGACGTAAAAGTGCTGTAACCGTCGTGGAAGGTGGTTGTGTGTTATTTAGACAATCTCTCACGGTGAAAAAAAAGAATGGCACCGACGTTCAGCAAATTTATGACCAGACGCAACGTGGCTGGTGCTTGTGCTTTAAGTGCTTTGATATGGATTTTAAAAAGAAGAAACCGGAAACAAGCCGCGAAATACAGGTGAAATCTCTGTGCAATGCTTATTAGTAGTTTATTTGTGATGCTGTGATATTAAACATATTCACTTTATCCCGTAGAAATGCCTGGCCCACTAATGACATTCAGTATGTTATCAAAGAGGTAAGAGAAAAATGGAGAGGGATTTTTATCATTATTCGTACATATTTTGATTATCAAATGTACATAGTGGTTCAAGTACACAGAATATTATTGTAAAAATTGTTTTCAAATGTATAATATGTATGTCGTATAAAAAACGTTTTGCGACATACAGTGTGATACAATTGTTATAATTAAATTGAGTTTTGCTGATTCATCAAATAAGTTTCTTACAGTGTTAATAACATCAAAACATGGAAGTTTTAGTTTAATACAACGAATGTTGAAATGAATATTCTCATGAGTTACTGTAGAAATGACCTTTTTTCAGGAGGAGAAGCCTAAAGTACCGAAAGCTCATGTAAATGCTAGATTCTTTAGACAATTGTATCAATTACTCAAAATTGGTATACCATCGGTGGTGTCTTTTGAAATGGGCTTTATTGTGCTTATCGCAGGCACGCTTGTTGTAAGATCTGTCTGTGATTTTCAGTTGATAAATATCATCACTGCATTGGATGCGTACGTAATGACATTTGTTTGTTAATCCTGCTTCAATTATGAGGATATAGTACAAAAATGTGATAAGCTTTGGTACATTGTCTTTTTAGGTCGATCCTTAATATGAACAAGCCTTCGTTTAAAAGAAATCTATTTAAGTTCTTATGTCTAATACCAATGGTAAGTGGAAAAACTTTATGTAGAAGAATTAAAAGTTGCTTTCATAGGCTGCTAATGAAATCTTTTCATTCAGGCTGCCAAGCAGCTTTATTTTCTTACCAATTGGAAGAAATTATTGATATAATCTTCCATGATTATATTTATTTAGATATCTCTTGTGAACAACGTACTGAAATACAGTACATATGAAACAAAATTGAGGTTACGTACAAATGTCACACGATATTTGTTGGATCGGTACCTTAAGTAAGTCAAACTTCTTACTTTGTTATCACACTTCTAATGTACAAGTTAATATAGTTTATAGGATTGATAATAACGTTTTGAAATAAGGAAAGATAGATTAAAATTCTTTTTGCAGAGGCTTTACTTACTATAAAATGAGCAATTTAGATAGCCGTATAGCAAATCCAGATCAGCTCTTAACTACTGATGTTGACAAGTTTTGTGAAAGCTTCATGGACCTGTATAACAATATTGCAAAACCTTTATTGGACATTGGCTTCTACGTGTACAAACTTACAATTAATCTTGGTCAAGAAGTACGTAAAATGGAAGTCCTATTAATATAAACAACAGTAATTAATAATTAATATTATATAACATAAATATTTTAATGGTAAAATATATATTTATGTTACAGACGCCAATAGTAATGCTGTCATATCTCGTCTTTGCTGGCATGATAGTAACTTATCTACGCAAACCTATTGGACAAATGACAGTAAAAGAACAACGTTTAGAGGGAGAATACCGTCATATTAATTCAAGGTTAATTACCAATTCCGAGGAAATAGCATTTTATCAAGGAAATAACAGAGAAAAGTTAACTTTGTTAACCAGTTTCCATAAACTTGTATGTTACAAAAAAATATATATTGAATATTAATTAGTTAAGCACAAATTAACTCTCTACTTCAAAAGTATTTATTTTGTAGATGACACATCTTCGCAAATGTCAAGAATTTAAGACTCTCATAGGAATAATTGATAATTTCGTTGGCAAATGTACGTAAATATTTTCCATGCATCTGATAGTTATTTGCTTGTGGCTGTAATTTTCAGTTTGATGTGTCTGTTTCAGATATGGCGACAGTGGTCGGTTTTTATGCAGTAAGCTTACCTTTCTTCATGGAAAACCATATGCTCTCGAAAGCTTCTAATTATCGTTTTAATAGTTACTACACGTATGGTCGTATGTTAATAAAATTGGCAGAAGCCATTGGTAGATTAGTTCTAGCTGGAAGAGAAATGACAAGACTGGCAGGATTGACTGCCAGGGTTACCGAAATAAAGAACGTTCTTGACGATATAAATTCAGGGAAGTACGAACGAACGATGATTTGCGATTTCAAAGACGAATCAATTGGAAGTCCGGGCAAAGGGAAGATAGTGAACAAGGATAATATCATACGATTCGAACATGTACCTTTAGTAACTCCTAATGGGGATATTCTTATCAAAGAACTATCGTTCGAAGTTAAATCGGGAATGAATGTATTAGTTTGTGGCCCAAATGGCTGTGGGAAAAGCTCTTTGTTCAGAGTACTGGGAGAAGTAAGTCCTTACAGTTCATTTTTTTTTTTCTTTTTTTGAACAGTTTAATTTTACTTTGCATGTTTACTCACATTCCGAATTATATAAAATTGGTTAAAATAGTTATGGCCAATTTGGAATGGAACAGTTACCAAACCTCCGCGAGGAAAATTATTCTACATTCCTCAGCGTCCTTATATGACTCTGGGCACGTTGAGGGATCAAGTGATTTATCCTCATACAAAGACGGAGATGATGAGACGCGGGCAGATGACGGACGATGATTTAAGAAAATTACTAGACCTAGTTCAATTGGGCCATTTGTTAGAAAGGGAAAATTTCACAAATAGCGTGGGACAAGCTTGGGATGCTGTAGCTGACTGGATGGACGTTTTGTCCGGCGGCGAAAAGCAGCGTATAGCAGTACGATATTCTATTTACTATATCAACGAAATACATATCCAACCTTCATAACATTAATTACAAATCATTTTTGCAGATGGCTCGACTTTTCTACCACAAGCCACAATTTGCAATTTTGGATGAATGTACAAGCGCTGTTAGCGTCGACGTAGAGGACTCGATGTACATGTACTGTAGACAGGCGAATATTACGTTATTCACAGTATCGCATCGACGATCCCTTTGGAAACATCACGAGGTTTGGAAAGAAATTATGTATTATACATTTAACGTTGCGTTCGATTCAAATTTACATTTATTTTCAGTATTATTTACAAATGGATGGGAGAGGAAATTACGAGTTCAAGGCTATTGAATCGGATACAAAAGAATTTGGATCGTGAATTTTCATGTCCCTTGCATCGAATACTTGCCACTATGCAAGGGACCGTCGTTTTATGTTCGATTAATTTCGAATAATTATAAATATAAATGTGCAGTGTACAGCGCATGTATGTATGTATTATATGTATTTCTATGTTAAAATCGTTTAGATTCATGAATATTTTATTACTGTATACTGTATATTTTTATATACCGTATTTTTATATACTGTATATTTTTATATTAATGTCTTTTACAACAAAGAAGAAAAAATGGGAAGAGTAATATAAAATAATATTAGCGTACACTGCAATTTAGGCCTTAATGTTATTAACTTGTTAAAAAAAAAAAACAATAACGTGTAATTTAAACGTTGACTATATCAGTATGTGTATTGTTCCAGTGCTCGCAAAAAAGAAAAAGAAAGAAAGAGAAATATATCTTTTAGTGTAACATTAATTATTGGTATAACATATTTTTGATACTTAGTTTCTCAATTTTACATCACATCGTAAAATATTAATATATTCGACATACGCGTTAAATGCAATCTCTAATGTATATGTGTACGTATACAAAGTTATAGTTTAAATCATTTTATACTTTACAGATTAAAAGTAATTATCATGATTTGTTATGTGTAGACCACATTGAATAAACATTGCCAGAACTTATATCGAATTGCTGGACAATAAGAATGTGTAATAAACTCGGTGATGAAAATCATATTGATATTAATCGTAATCTCAATATCCATTAGGTACTAGACAAGAAATCAAGAGTCAAGCAATGAAATAATTAAATAGTATAAAGTATATAATTAAATAGTATAAAAGTATAAAAATATATTAGAACGACAGACATCTTACAAAAATAATCATTATACTGTAAAATGTCAATTTCTTCATAACGTTATATAGGATCTAGGTGGAGGAAAAGATGGTAATAAAACGAATATTTAGCTGATTCTTTGAATTCCTTTTCGTAATACGAATTCAATAGAATTCGCATGAAATATACAATATGAAAAAGTATATAAAATATCTAAAAAAAAATGTGTTATAATAGCATTTAACGAATGGAATAAATTTCTATAATAGATTTCATTTTTTCCAATTATTTTGATAAAATATAGATATTTTTACAAATTGAGCTATTAGTAGTTTAATTATGACGACTTTTGAATCAATGAGAGAATAAACTTGCATCCAAACGAATTGAAAACGATCTTTTCCCCATTTAAATTTCGCGCTCGCGTAAATGGATGTCGCTGCGTCCGTCGAACGAGGCACCGCCATGTTGATTGGTCGGAAAAGCTAGGCCGGATCTGGGAAGCTAGCAAAAGGTCCGGGCTTTCGACTATCCAGTTGCTAGCGGCTGGTCAGTGGGTTTGTACGCTTGGAACTTTTCGTTGATGATTGTGTATATACGTGCGCGTGTGTGTTTGTGCGTGTGCAAGGAGAGTGTGACCAGAGAACAAAGGCGAAGCAGCACCAAGCACCTTTGTACCTATCCGGACAAAAGCGGACTGGAATCAAAGAACGTCACACGTACGCAAAGGTATCCAATGTGACCAGTGCCAAAGTGCTAAAAACGACTCGCGAAGGAAACCGATATTTTTCGATACTTAGCATCCACGCATGGAATCTCTTTATAACTACAAGTGAGTCCTACGTACGACATATATTTCAAGGATCTCGTACGTTTTCTTTTTTTCTCTCTTCTTAGATTGGTCTCCACCTCTGTTCGTCTCTCCCCCTCTTCCTTCCCCTCCTGAGGTCTCTCCCCGTGTTGGTCGGTGTTTCGCCGCGACGTTCCTCGTGGCGTGCGCGTTCCCGAAGACACCGTGGCCGGACCTTCGGCGACACTGCGGTCGTGCGACGCGGACAAGCGTGTCTCGGACAGCTAGGACGCCGGGAGACACAGGTGCAGGTGCGGGTGCGTGGACTGTATACACACAGCTACTACATAGCGGTAGTGTAGTAGTAGCAGTCGGGACGCGAGGACGTGGGCTGGAACGGCATAGGTGTGCGCAAGTTTTGACGATACGGTCGCCGCCAGTGTCATTAGTTACCGTGGCAGAATGGACGGTAGCACGGGCTCGCCGTCGGACGTGACGGCGATGGGCAACAGCGAGAACGACGAAAGATCGAAGGTGCAACGAGATACAGACGACATCGTCGGTGGTGGTTCATCATCAGGGACGGCCAACACCACCACCACCTCCGCGTATTCCACGGCGACGCAGAGTGACCAGCCATCGGAATATTGCGGTCAAGGCTCAATAAGGGCTAGCTCCGCTTCACCGCTCCCTACGAGCTCCTCCTCGCCGTCTTCGTCATCGTCGTTATTGTCGCCGTCGTCCTCCTCCTCCATCTCCTCCTCCTCTTCCTCTTCCTCCTCCTCCTCCACGCCGCCACCGCCACCGCAGCCGGGGTGTGGCTGCGTCGCTGCCACCGTCCTCGAGCCCGACGAAATTACCATCAGCATCACGCCGACCACTGGTGGACAGTTTGACCTCACGGTCGATCGGACGGATACTGTCGAAAATCTCAAGAAGATCATCTCGAAAAGGCTGAAGGTCGCCAAGGAACGTATTTGTTTACTACATCGTGAAAGGTTTGTAGATTAAAAATGGTATATGTGTGCATATACGTGTATGTATGTATATATATATATACACACGTATATGTATGAATCTCATAGAAACCAAGGATGTTTGTAAAAAAGATTTTGCAATTTTGGATTTTATGTGATCAGTGTTTTGTTTCTTAGAAAGTAAATGGTCAGGCTTAATCAAAGTCGATTGATTTGGCTTCTGTAGAAGTAGGGACGTACACGGAATACGTACAACTTCGTTAACTGTCCGAAAGTCTGTGTTTGATAATTGGCCACTACCATCATCATCAGTTCTTGATCGGCGTACGAATTCGTGAACAGAGCTTCGGCATTATATTGTGTGTTTATTTTGTTCTTTTCGCGCACTGGGCGAATCTGATTTTTCCACTTTTTTATTGCGGGGACAACTGAAAGAAAGAATCTCGAGAGATAAGTACGTAATCAGGTATCGCTGCTTTGTTTCCCTCTCTTTGTCCATTTCACGCTGAGATAGAATTCTTTTAGTCATGTAAACTGGTCCTTTGATAACCGATCAGATTCGGTCTCCACGCGTGGTCAGTTGCACAAACTAGTCGTTTTGCCATCTTGTTTGTCGTAAACAATATGTGAAGAATGAAATCAGTAATTACCCATAAAAAATCGTAATCGTGCAAAGAAAATTGCGCGTTTTTAAATCGCTGACAAGTCGATAGGGGTCAATAATTTGATTTTGGGTGATTTTTCTCAGGACTATTTATCGAAGGCACAACTTATCGTAGACAAAATTCCCTCGTTGGAAGGGAAAAAAAAAACGTGGTAGGTGAACGTGTGCATGCGAGATATATCGTTGGCTGAAAGGTGCGAGAGAAAGAACGAGTACAGCATTGATGCTCTGAAAAGAAAAAGAGAGAGTGAGCATAATACTTGTAGGCGTCGTGGGGGCCGCCGCACGGACTGATCCTCCTCCTTCGTGCAAGCACGCGAGAGAAACATGGTGGAGAGGAAGGTTGGCATACCATAGTCCCGAAGTAGGAGGAGGTGGAGGTGGTGTAGTAGGTAGAATATCTCGGGAATCGCGTTCTCGTAAAGTGGAACGGTGACAGCCCTCCGCAGTGAGAGGCAGAGAAAGAAAGAGAAAGAGTCGGATGAAGAAAAGACGAGATAGGGCTGGCTATTCCCGTGCGCCGGTACGCAACACATCACTGGATTTTTCTCCTTTTCTACTTGTTCATCTTCTCTTCCATATTTCTTTTCTTTTTTCCATTTTACACCCTGATCTTACAGAGCGATTATCATTGAACTTTATCTTCGGTTGCATCTTCGACTTTAGACAAAGTCTTCAGACAAGCCAGACAAAACTCCTCAGTGAGCGTTTTATGATATTTGAAAGTTTAGTCATTGGTTATTTCCTAAAACGTAACTTTCTGAAAATCTTAAGCCTGTTCCTTTTCTAATTTCGATCTATTTTAGTAAATATTAAAATGTAGATATCTTCTGAATATTTGAATTTAGTATTCACCTTTTGTGTATTCCTTTTTGTGAACAAAAGAAGAAGATACATGAAGAGAGGAGAGCAGCAGTATCAAATGTAGTTATGTAATCTTGTGTGAAAAAATTGAGCACTTTCAACAGGAGTCTCGCGTTCTTTTCGAGAGTTGCATTGAGGGGAAACGAATGTCCATTGCTACTTGTTTTTTTACGCTGCCAAGAGGCCAGTTTCAGGCGCAGGTAGCACACGTTGGTTCTTCGCTGCGTATTCAATGTGTGCGCTCTCCCGTCTTGCCCGTCGGTGTAAATACGACACGTGCGCATGGGAAGCCCGTTCGTCATGTGCGTCCTATTTGTCTTTTTCTGTTTCGTTCTACGGCTCCTTGAGCGCATGCGTATCACGTTAAATGCAGAACGGACTGATGATTTTAATTTACCGCTCGTTGGTGTTGTACTCTTTTTGCAAAACTGCCAGATTGCAATTATTCAGCGTTGAAAGACTTCTTCCGTTTCCAAAATAAATTTTAGTTCCGTTATTCTGGAAATGTTCTCTCTTAATTTTGTACGGTCGTTGAAGGGTCATAACTTATATTATAGAAACAAAATTGTTTTTCTGTTGATAAAGGGTAAGTTCTCTCTATCTAAAACGGCTTTGTCTTCTGATCAACTACGACTTGGAAACGTGAAAACTACTAAGACGTAGTACAGTTTTACCTTTAACCGCTGTGCCATGGTTAAAGCATGTGTCATCGAGGGTCTCATATCTGCTATTCTCGTTGCACATACAAAATAGTTGGGAATGAAGTAGTTGTCCATTCAACTATATTTGTCATGGATTTACCATTTATTTAAGAATAATTTGCCGTTCCTACAAAAATATATTTTTGTAAAATTTTCTAAGATTTTGTAATTAGTAAGAATAACTGTAATGGATAATGATGTTAGTACAACTGGATTTTTCTTTATGACCTTAGGTATAACCAAGGAGAAGACAATATTTATCACATTAGCGACAAGAATGTTTCTCAGTGTTATCACACATTGCGTATTTATATTTGCTTGGAATTGACCGTACCGTAATTTATTCGTGGCGTTATTTGTGTACTTTGTACTTCTTTCTTCTTGCTTAATTTCGTTTTTCTTCATACCCAGCGTGTATATCATTGTAAATGTTGCATTTGCCATTATCGTGAGTTGTAACTAAACCTTCTTCCAAACAAGTCATTTGTTTCTGTTTTTCGTCAGCTTCGAAACCGACAGTTCCGAGTATCCTAGAAGACGCGTCTCTACACGCTCATTGATCCAAACGTGTCGCACGATTCAATGGCGTTCTTCGAATTAAAAATCCAAGAGGTTTGCTAACCTGGTTTTCACGAAGGGACAAGGTTAGGCTTTGTTAATAGGTATATTCTTTAAAGAAGAGGTGACACTTGTCAAAGGTGATTGTAGAAACGTACAAAGGTTGAAGACTCGATTATACCAGGATCTTCAGAAAAACCGTTAAACCCGTTGGACTGCCGTGCAAGTGGCGCCAGGGTCGTGAAGATCCGCCACCCTCGCGTTTCTGCTTTCAATGCTGATCAATTCGGTCTTCGCCCTAAATCAGTTTATCGGTAGGAAATTACTCAAAAACGCGTACCTTTTTCTTTCACGTAACATTATTATTAATAAAATAGAACTTCACAACACTTTACGAGTAACTTTTTCAAACTACAAACAAACGGAAAGTTGTAAAACTTAAGTAAGAAATAACTTACAGTTTGCGATGCGTTGAGATGATCCTTACTAATTTGCGTATAAAAGAACTACTATGAACGAGAGCCTCGAAGTGTATTTAAAAGAAGTCGCTTTGGTTCGTTTTAAGTTTCGTTTCTCTGTCGAAATAATCGACAGCGAAGTTCCTCGCTGAAGGTGATGCCGGACGAATTCGCGGAATGTATACGCATTTGCAAAACCGAGGTCGATTATACGAACGCTGACGAAGGAATGTATTTTCGCAATCGTTAAGCGGCTAGTTAATGCTTTCGAGCGTATGCACGCTTCGCCATCGTTACGACGATAATAAGGAACGTTGCTCGAAAACACATCTTGCGATCAATTTATCTTGCTTTTATTAGAGGAAGTTGTAGCTAATAAATTTCAATCGGGCGTTACCCCGGGCGTTGTATAATCCCCGGTGTCGCTTGCGGACGTAACAATGGCGTGATGGTCGACCTGGTCCTCGTCACAAGCCTAAACAAGCATCAAATCTCTCTTATTCTCGTCTGCAAATAAAACTGTATGTTATAAATTAATCTCAATTCAATTGAATGAGAAAAAATGTAAATATAATTTAGAGTAACACGTACACGCCATAAGATATGTTTTAATGAATGGACAAGGTAACATTGAAGATATTTTTTTATATCTTTCTTTGATACCTTGTCAAGTATAGTTGAACTTACATTAGTTAAGAAGTGAATAATCGATAGTAGAGTGCGAGAATGAGAATCAAATCTTTTCGTATAGGTTAAATTCACAAGTTTCAAATGTTCACCTACTTTAATCAAAAGTGTTGAAAGTTTTTACATTTCCGTGAACGAGATCTTCAGTTGAAAATATTCTATTTTTGACGCATTTTGGTATGTAAAATTCCAGCTGGTTGTTTACTTAATTAAAATTGATCGAAAAAGATGATTTTTCATTCCGGATTCTCGATTCGTCCGACTTGTTCTTTCAAGTAGAATGGCTCCTCTGTCGATCATTGATAATATCTACAATACCTACAGTTACGAAGAACATATAGGGTGGGCCAAAAGTTTCTTGTCACCTATTCTTTTTAAATAAGAAAAAACCAATTTTATTTGATATAATATATATAATTTAATTTTAAATTAAATTCAAGTTCAAAGATGATTTTCTCATTATGTTTTAAAAATTATTTCTTTCAAGCGCCATATGTAATAAAAAAATGGCGGATTTATTTCAGTGGGAAGTGATTTTTGGCCTATCCCGTACAATTGTGAAATTATACGTAAAAAAAAAAACATGATTGTAAAACATTTTAATTGTGGGAAATAAATGAAAGAGTAAACATTCTACGGAAGGAGTTGCACAATGATTCTCGCGACATCGCGCGTCGATATCGCAGTTCTCCGTAACTCGCGTTATTTGCGACTTCGTTCAATGTCTGTTGTCGCGATAGTGTGTGACTTATCGCATTGTCTACTAATCTCTTTGGATCGTGCCGCTCTTATCGTCATCTCTCTCTCTCTCTCTCTCTCTCTCTCTCTCTCTCTCTCTCTCTCTCTCTCTCCAGCGTCATGGCTACGCAAGGCTCACACCGAGACTTCCGATGCATTGACTCTAACAATTTATTATGCAATCGTACGCTGTAATTTAAAGTTTCCACTAGATTATCATAATTAATTTCATATTCGTTTATTCATGGATCTTGCGTTAAAAGTAGACCGGCGGGTTTCCATTGTGCGACATGTAATTACGCCACGTACGTGTAATCTTACACGTGCTTGGCGCGATAAGGGATAACGCCGTGTTCGAATTAGCCCCAATTATCGCGGAACAATATTCATAGAACAGTTTTTCGTAATTTTTCGTAAACACAGCGAAGGCTGTTTCGTCGCTGTGAGGCTTGAATGACGATATTTAACTAAGAATTTTTGGTGTATTTCAGGCAACTGCGCGAGGGCACGCTCGAGGAAAATCGTTTGCAAGATGGCAGTAGGCTTACGTTGCTGCCGAGCGTGGAAACCGGCCTATTGGTGAGTCAGTTGCGTGTTCCTGACAATGAAATCCTAATGACAACACATCCGTGGACATCAGCTTGTTGTTACTCAATTGTAAATTCAACCTCTCCTTTTTTCTAGTAGAAAGAATAATTGCGATTTCATATGGAAAGATCGTAATAAAACGTGATTCGTGCAAGATAAATTGAATATTGGTCGATGAAATGATTAATCATCGACGGGAAAGTAAGTTTCTGTCGTGACCTGTTTACAAGGTTGTTTCTCGTCTAGACGTCGGATTTTGCGAAATTCCTTTTGAGAAACACTTATTTTTTTCACATTTTGTGGAGCATTCACGGAAGAAGAGATCGCAAAAAGTATGTAAGAGAATCACGATCCGGATAAACGCCGTTAACTCAATTCGTATATCATTGGGTCACTTGGTTTCTCGGTCACCGTATCGTCAGCACTTTATTTTTCCAGTGCTGTTGCACAATTTTCTTTGTTTCCTGTGTATCATCCTCTCTACCGCAGCCACTTGAAGGTATCTCACTGGCCAACGCAAAGTTTCTTCCAATCAGTTTCCATCTCTCATCATAATCAAGTAAAACGTAACCTTTCTGTTTCTATTTTGTTATTACAATTTATCCTTTAGTTTGATCCTTTAATTTCAATCTTGTATTTTAATTGTATATTTATCTTACAGTTGCACCTTTCCATCCCCAGCATCCTATGAAAAAAGGGGAAGAGAAGGTTATGTTTAAGATCTCTTTGGTCAGTGTGTTCCACCTTTCCATCCTCAACATCCCATGAAAAAGGGGGAAGAGAAGGTTGTTTAAGATCTCTTTGGTCAGTGTGTTTCCATGGGAACGAAGCCGGGAAAATTAAACTTGAACGTCTCTGGCTACATTCGATTCGAATCGATAGACAGAAAACTGGTCCGTGTGCATGCTGATGATGAGTGCACACGCTTATACACAAAGGATATACAATCTCTCTCTCTCTCTCTCTCTCTCTCTCTCTCTCTCTCTCTCTCTCTCTCTCTCTCTCTGTCTCTCTCTCTCTCTGTCTCTCTCTCTCTGTCTGTCTGTCTGTCTGTCTGTCTCCTCTCTCTCTCGTTGTGTGAAGTATGTAGTCTCTCCCCGGGCCTCTGTTCGAGGCACTGGCAACAGCGCCGGCACACGGAGTCCTTATCGCGACCGAGACTCGTTCGCATGGCTGTCAAGGGGACCGACCGCCCGCCCGCCCGAGTCCTCGGTCACCCGCAGTCAATTTTAAAGCGTGCCCGTGTGTCTGTAGAGGACGTGTACATGTATATGTGTGTATAACTATGCTCCGTGCCCACGATCATCGCTGCATGCCGCTTCTATACACACGCCCGCCTGTTTTCTTTCGTGGGTGGTTACGAAGAAACGGGGCGAGACCCTAACAACGCCGGTTTCGCACAACGTGTATAGTTGGCCAGCTTGGTCAGCTCTCCCGTGGCCAAGAACGCTCCTCTGGATTGTGACGCACGCACACCTTGTATAACGAGTTACTTTGAACGGAAGTTCAAAGAGAAACTTGCCCAGAATTTGAACTTCTCGGTATATACAGTTTCACAACTGTGCACGAGAACTTTTGTACGATGTATTTTGAAATTTCATTAGTATCTTATAATTGGTGAAGTTTTTGAAAATCAATTTGAAAATGTACTCAGAATTCTGGATGTTTTCTCCTCTCTTTCTAGGGATAGTATTTGCTCGTAAGCTTTCATTATTTAACAATGTAAAAGAACATTGTTCTATGTGAACTCACGTCTGTAAAAAACGTAGATAGTATGTTAACAGTTCATTCATAAGCACGTAGCAACGGTTCTTGACCTTTATTTGAGAAAATACCGATGTCGAGTGTGTCGAGGGTTCTCAACCTTTAAGGTGAAGAACGTGGTACCCACGGAGCAGACTACATTCGTATTTTACTAAATATGTACGCGTGTGAACTCCTGGATTGGAAAATGAAAGGCAAAATCGAGATGTAGTAATATTACAGGGTCGTGTTACTGAGATTCCTTTAAACAGGTTGAAAGTTTAATTAGGCATAGCCATTTCTATCGATTGTTCATGGAAATTCTGCGAAACGGGACCTACTCCGATATTTCCAAAGGGGACGTATCTAGAAACGCTCTTGGATAATTGGATGGCATATTAGGACCTAGGATTGGTCGTGACGTATCGTTTCTGCAGCTGGCCGGATTAGTTGTCGTCCACGTTGTTAAACCGGGGGTGGAGCCCAGCTGATTAGAGGCTGTCGCGGTATTTGAAGCAAATCGAATCGCGCTGCTTTGAATAACAAAAATCGTAAGAATGCGGTGATGTCATGCCTGTTTTTTTTTCTCCGGTTCCTTTCAACACGATACGAAGGAGAAGTTCATAAAGGTCGTGTCGCGACGCGTCTTTATCTGTCATTACCGATAGTCCAACCGCCGATTTGCATTATACTCGCAAAGGCAGAAATTTTGTTAAACAGTCTTTTGTTAAGGATTGTAGCAAGTGTTTTGGAAAGTAATTCCAAACGAGAGAGTTCCTATTTCTGTTCTTGAGATTAAGAGGGAAAGTATTCTACCTTGATGCTGTTTAAAATATCAGAAATTATTCCCTTCAGCATTGTCTTCACTGAGAGAAGAAACCTGTGAACTTTTTTGAACAATCTAATATAATGGATTATTTACCATTCAAATACTTTTATGATTTCTACGTTACATATACACCTGAATATCTGTTACATGTTGTTTCATGTTGCTTTCAAATTTTATCGATACAATTGCGTCTTTTCTGCATTGTTTTTCTCATGAATACTCATTCAGGATATCTCAAACGCTCAAGATCTATTTGCTTGTGTAAGATGCGAACAATCAGAGCCTAGGGATGTTGATTAATTGCCGTAATTTGTCATTCATATGTCACGCTCAATATTTTCTTTGGTGCCTCCCAATGACACGTGGTGGTCCCTACCGCTCAAAGTAACTGCAACTCAAAGTTCTCTTTCTGCTGTGTGTTCTGCAATGCGACTCGCCACAGACGAACGTGCTGCGCTCCAGCAACAACTAGTGGAAGGGTAAAACCAGACTCCAGCGGAGGAACGTCAGATACACGAGTATTTACGATTCATGGTGTACGTTGATGGCAGGTTGCGCTTCGAGTGTGGCCCCAATGGCTTGCTTTACGGCACTCACAGTTCACTGTGGCAGGGGTTCTCTGGCCCGTGGGAATCCCTGCGATCCTCTGGATTATCTCAAGTGAACATTCAAGTCACCAACTTTACAAAATCGTGAACAATTACTATGAGAAGAAGTGGAAAGGTTAAAGAGGAACATTTCAATTTTATGTTGAAATTAAACGAATGAAAGTTAATTGATATACTTTGTTCCGTTCAGTCAACGAAAGAGGAAGTTTTGAAGAAAGAACGAAGCGTTACGTGGCTCGAATGTGGCGTTGCGAGCGGGGTCCATTCATCGGAAGCCCAGATTCTTCCCCGTGGAACGAACGTTGAAGCAAATCGAATTACCGAATATACGATGACCGTCAGTGAAAGGAAGTCCGTTAGGTGTACCGAGGGATGCCTAGCTGTGCCGTCTAGGGTCTGAGCCGCGGTTCCGCGAGGTTTCCTCTCTTCTGCAGGTCTTCTCGCGTTTCCATCTCTTGTCGCGGCCCCGTCGATTCAACCTCATCTTTTGCCGGGATGAATAGACCACGGCATTATTATGGGAGAGAAAGAACCATCGAGTTATTAGGCATTAGCTAGCTACCTCTCAATATTGTCACGATTTTTCAGTGGTTGAAATTGTATACAGGAATATCGATAGGAGTAAAGAAAATAGATTCTTCATTTTCCGCATATATAATCTTAGATACTTAATCTTCTGCATTTGGTATACGAAAAATTCTTGAACTTATACACAAAAGAATGTAGAAAGAGTGACTGAAATGACAAAAAATTGGTCGAGTGGAGAATTGTTCACGATAGGTTCTACGGCTTCTTTCTCGACTGTTGCCTTTTATCCTGTAAAAGTATTTAAACGTCGTTTAGCGGCAAACACTTGGTCGAATCGTGTCACGCATATTTCTCGGCAGTCTTACGTTTCTAATCAGTTCCTTTCTCCCTTCTGGGTTAACATCAATATCACGACGACGAAAATTCGTCTCGGTTTAAACAAAAGAATGAAGATCAATGCAAATTGTTTATTTTCAGGCACAACGACCGGAGCAGAGCGTGATGCAGGCGCTGGAGAGCTTGAACGATTCTCAGGTGAATGATTTTCTATCCGGCAAGGCTCCCCTGAATCTCACCATGCGACTAGGGGATCACATGATGCTGATACAACTGCAGTTGTCCACTGTGACACCAGCCTCGCCGACGGCCAATCAAACGGCCAACAATACCACAGGGGGGCTGACTATTGGTGGGAATAGCTCGAACGGATCTAATTTACCCACCAGCCATGTTTCGACTTCGTTGCAAAGTAGACGGTCCACCGTGCTGGCTGCACGCTCGGCCAGTAGCAGCGCCTCCGCGAAATTACAAAATGGAGCGGCTGCGAGGACATCCTCTTTGATAAGTAGCCTGGCCTCGGCATTGCACGCAGCGGCCAGCTGCAGCACCAGCCTCTCAACAGCGACAACGACCACCAGTCCACCAGTATGTTCAAGCCGTGCCGCAACTGCCTCCTCCTCTGTCTCCTCCTCGCCCTCCTACTCGCCGATTAGCCCGACACATTCGTCCTTCTGCGCCAGCCAAACGTCGTCATCCGCCCGTACTGGCAGCAGCAGCCACGGCTCAGTGTCACCCAACGGGAACTCCAACGCCTGTCAGTCTTGCCTTCTCTACCATCATCACCACCACCATCACCACAGTCACCACCACCATCATCATCACCACCATCACCACCATCATCACTCAAGAAACAAATCTACTAATTCGTCCAATAGTTCCCAATCTTCATCCTTTTCATCCTCTGTGGACCACTTGCAACAACAATCTACCTCTACCGGGCACGGATGCACGGAGTCGTTGCCCTACGACGTAACCCCGCCGAGAAAAAAGCTCTGCACCGCTCATCACCACGGCCAACAGCCGGCCAATGGTGCAGACTCCACCAGGAGTAACAGCATAGATGGCGACAGTAGCCCTCAAAGTCCTACCTCCACGCTGGCCGAGCAGAACTCCAAGGCCGCGACCTTGGACACCAGGGCGTTGGCTGAAGCTTCTCGTAACTTGACGCAGAAACTTAAGCAACTCTCCTCTGAGGTACTCACCTCTCGGGTCGACCTCGCAGAGGTATACATTGTTACCGATGCCAGTTCCCCCCTGTGTATCATTGTTTCGTATATACATTTATAGAGCTGCGTGTGTCTGTTAAGGCCCTAAGAGATGTGAAAGAAAATAAACTTGTCAAATATCTTTGATTATTTTAACAATACTAATATATGAAAAGAGTTCTTTTATAAATTTATCGAACGCTCTCTTAGATTCTTAAACATATCTTCTTGTTTTGTGTTTTTTCTATTTTGTTGTTAAAAGAATATTGATTGTCCTCATAATTCTATCATTATCAATGCATGTAAAGTATGAATTCTAAGCAATATCTGTGACGTTTGTATTCGAATCGAGAAACACACACGGCGAAAGTTTTTTAATATGAATGAATATTTTCTTTATTGAATTGATAATGCACAACGAAACAACTAACGTGCAATTTTTGAAACGTAGGAAAACGCAAGACGCAGACAAGGTGCAATAATAGAGAGTATGCATCACCATGGGAAGGGTGTGTACTCCGGTACATTCAGCGGGACCTTGAATCCAGCTCTACAAGACAGACACGGTCGCCCTAAACGAGATATAAGCACCATCATTCACATTCTTAATGATTTGCTATGTGCCACGCCAGCTGCCACTGCTGGTCATTACAGGCATCATCACAGGCACTCTAGCAATCGTCAGCAGTCTTCAACCTCTCCGTCCTCAAGTGGATCAACAACCACTGTGAACGGTGCCTCAACACCTGTTATTGGTTGTCATGATACTTCTAATCCTGGTTATTCTACCGGTACTCCTCTTTAGAAATCCATCTTATAATCTCCTTACGTTAAATAATTACAAAGAATTTGCATACTTTTCCTAGTATATTCTGTCACTTTAGCCAGCACTCTCGATGGATAAAGTAGATCAACCGCGATGCGTTAAAGAAAAAGAGATCTAAAATAATCTCGTTACTTTTTCATTGCAGAGGAATTGTCAAAGGAGAACGAAGCAACTAAAGGAAAGATGAGACGTCTGCGTTTGGTGATGGAACAACGACGCGCAAAGAGAAAAGCTAGGAGACAAGCAGGAGCTGCGCCATATACCACGCAGTGGGCGGCGGTGACGCCGGATCCAGATCCAAACCATGATCCGAATACATCTGGTACCGGCACCGCAAACGCAACGGAGCCTCAGAATGAGCCCGACTTGCAACCCTGCAGCCCTGAACCAGTCGTAGCTTGAACCGGTCGATTAATCGGCAGGAAGAGTAGTAATTGTATAATGCAAACTCGGTTTTTAACTAGTGCACTGATTTATTCAAGGATAAGTGGGCAAAACTATCGCTTCTCACTGTATATTCCCTTCCTCGAGTCGCCAGGAAGAGTCTTTCGTTTCGACATGCGTATCGTAACTAGCGGAATTTTAATCTTCTTGTTTATACTAGAGAAAGAAAGAGAGAAAGGAATTGGGAAAAATAAAATATCTCCGAGTTATTTTAAATACGTTCACAAAACGGCGGATTGAAAGTAGCGCTGTTTCATCACATCTTCGCGCTGAAATGTTGCAACGAAAACGGAGGAGAGACTTGTTGGGAAGTTGTATATGCTGTAGCTGTGCACGTGTGCGACATTCTACACACATGATCTTCAGTATTGCCTATGATACTTCAGTCCAAATATACTGTCGGAACTTTAGAAAAAGAGTCCTGCAAAATGCGAAACTTGAACGAAGCGGAGAAACTTAGCAATATTGTATAACGGAACGGCGTGCAATGTTAGGCATGATATAGAAATTATTAAATAGAAGTTTCACAGGAAACGCGTGTACATCTTTGCTGGGAGAACTATGCTATATTTAATAGAGAAGAAAGATTCTAACGTAAAATGTAAACTGATCGCATTCAAGAATTGGCTGCAGTGGTAGTATCCGGGCTGCGGAAATTTTCTTCTTATTTGCATTTTCAGGGGTATTTTAGGTCGCTGGAAACGAAAATGAAGGGTTTTGAAAATTTAATCTGATAAACTGGGAAGAGGAGGTAATCTTGGATCGCTAAACACAGAAATGATGGTCATTTATGACACAAATAAATGTTTTTGAAAAACGAGCAGCTTCTTTTAAAGAAAAGTATGGATAGACCGATTTTTTAAAATTCATGCCAAAAATGATCTTTATTTTTGTCCTTAGCAAGCTAAAATAACTACGAGAACAAATATTGAAATGAAACTTTTACGGACTACTATTAAGTTCATTTCCAGGAAAAATGACCATTATTTTCGTTTCTAGCAACCCAAAATATTTGCAAAAGCACAAATTTGGGAAAAAAAGATTTTTGCAGCCTAGATATTATAGTACATCCAAGAACTGTGTTTTGGCTATTACTCAGGACTTGATCATAGCTGACAATAATTACACTCAATGAATGAATCAGTGTAACCAGCACATACAGAACAGAGAAGAAAAAAAACGACGGACGAATAAAACTACGTAATCCCTTATATTGAAGAAGAGGAAAAAAAAAAGATGAATAATACGCTAGAAAAATTTTGTCGATAGATCTAGAGGAGTAAAGGGAAAAAAAAAAGAGATCATCACTTTGATCATTAATTAATTCCTGTTGCTATCGCCCGTATACTCAAATTTAGTAGACACGAGTAGATACTTTTGAATTCACATTTATTCCCGAATAGCAGGGAAAGACTGTTACAAAAAAAAAAAAAGAGAAAGCGACGTTTAGTCACGAGAACTTTGGAACTTGGTGCAAGGAGAACGAAAAATTCATTTTCTTTTCTTTTTCCCGACAGGACATTCACGCCTGTCGACGAGCTGATTGAAATTGTATCAGAATGCAAAACCTCTATGCAAGAAGTGCACTTTGTACGATATAGTCACCCGGTATATTCGTATAAACGTTTTCCCTGTCGACGAATAGCGAGACGAAGTTGATTCAACACGCGATGAAAAAATTGTCTTTCTTTGATTTATCTGTAGAAAAGTTATCTTTGGACAGTGACATCGCTTAACGTATCGATAAAATTTAACACATGACATATGATCAATCAGTTCACGCATCGATAATCCTCATATCAGTTCTGACGGATGTAACCACCAGAAAAAAAAAAAAGATGAGAACAGACTAGATTTTTAACTTGGAAATATTGATTCGTAAGCTTGATTGTAGTATCATCGCTTTCGAGACGAGTAAAAAAAAAAAAAGAGTGCAGAAAAGGAAAAGAGAGGAACAGGAAGCATGTGGATATAAAAATGGTCCTATAGTTAGAATTACATAATATCGCATGGCTCCGATGCCAGAATTCATTTAAGTTTCACTAGGTACTAAATAATATAACATTATCTGATAAAGAATAGCATATTGTGTTTAAGTTACTTAGGTGAAGAAAAAAATATTATTACTATTATTATATATTATTATCATTACTATCGCTACAGTTTTACGAAACTGGCTCAATATTGTAACATATGATTATCGAATTTTATCGAGTACCAAAATAAATAAGATTGCTTGCTAAGCTAAGAAAAAAAAAAAAAAAAATGAATGGAGTCTATCTTCAAGTCTTGTTTGAATGACATCATCTGTTGAGTGTTTGTTATTATTGTTATCGCTGTTTATTGCTTATGTAAAGAGGAAAACTGTCCCCGATGCTGTTTTGTTCTACGTTTTATTATATTGATTATTATTAATTTTTAAGTTAACACGATGTGTTCTTTTTTTTTTTGTCTTGAAATTATACGATTCGTTTTCATTTGTAAGGATTATATAAATATAAATATGATTTAAGATAAACTTCGGAAAAAGAAAAAAGTATAAAAATGATTGAAATTATATCCATTTCCAAATCGTTTATTTAAATTATGTTTTGAATCTTGAAAGGGTAGAAATTTATTATTGACGCTTAAAAAACTACATTATCATAGTTTATACAATATAACGAATTGTAGTTACACCCAACAGACTTCGTGACAATACAACCGTTATTATATATATATATATATATATATATATATATATATAAAGAAAAAGAAATGGAAAATTATTGGAAATTATTGTTCTGTTAGTAACTTGATTTATCACAAATGTCATGTCAGGTGTAAAGTCCCGAATTAAAAATTCAACGATAATATCAAAACTGTGCAGTTTCTTTGAAAGAATCTGTAAAATGTATAATCGGTACGATAGCATATATTTTTATTGTTACGTATCTAAAAAAGGGTCTACGCTTGGACCACTATACTTTAATCGGAAATAATGACATGCCAACTTGTCGAAGAGTATTGCACGTTTTTTTTTTTTCGAGAAAAATCTTACCCATATATATATATAAATATTCTCAATATACAGACATCTCTACTACAAAACAATTTGTTTGATTTAGTTTATTGGTGGCACATGTTTTGCAATAGTAAGCTATTCTTAACGATTAATCTTTATCATTCTCATTTTATTATTTATATAATCACAAAAAGACTTTATAAATTATTCAATAAGTATAATTTTTTATATTAATTTTGGCTAGAAGCGATATCCTTTGATATCCTTATTTGATATATACATGTATGTATATATGTGTACGTACATACTAAATCTTTATAATGCTACTAATGTCACATCAACATTACATACAAAATAATAGAAATGGTACTCTCTACAAATGACAATAATATACAATATATATTATAGAAAGTTATTTACGATATGTATGAAAACTTGCAAGTTCGTTTGTATGAATCCTTATTATACTTAATGTTGTGGTGTCGTTATTCAGTCAGACATGTATTATTAACAAAAAAAAGAGAACTTCAGAATGTTCATTAAAAATGAATCTTTTTGCTTTATTTTCATGAACATTTTGAAGTGCTCGATAACGTTTCGAGTCAATAGCTTCAACACAACACTTACAAGATGCTTGTTTTTAATGATAAAAAATGGACGGGATGGTAACGGGCAAAGTATCGTTTACAGTTTCGAGAAAGAGAAGCACGCGATTGTTCCGCTCGAACGACTGAATTTGTCGAGAAAAAAAAGTTCGCCCGCGTAACTCTTCTGAATTTTATTTTCATTTATGGCACGACGTTGGTGCGGCTGTGAAGACATTCATTGAACATTTTTTGTTTTAAAAAAAGTACATTGTATATTTTGGCAGTTGCGATTCAGCATTTCATTTTACATGCCAACCGATATTGCGTGGTTGGCGTACGAATATTAGGAAATTAAAACAGCATCTACATAGAGGGCATATAGCATTCTCAACTTGATTGTCTAATACAAGTTAATCTTCTTTGTGATAACTTTGCGACACATATGACAGGTTTTCAAGGGAGCTGCACAGTGCTCGCAAGCTCCATGGCCGCATAAGAAAGCGACATTTCGGCGACGTTCCATGCAGATGCTGCACATATTTGCTTCCTCCAAGTCAGCTACTCTTGTTTCCAAATAACGTAAGCGTTCTAAATCCTTATCTTTCTCTCTCTCTTTACTCTCATGATCTTCCTCCTTTTTCTTGTCATCCAGTGCATTATCTTTCACCTTTTCTTCCTGTTTTGTGAGAGGAATTTCACCCGTTGCCACTTGGCCATCTACAATAAATCGCAAAATGGTAAATATCTTTCATAAAATTAGGACTATTACTTATGGTATATTCAACGTTCTGTGGGTTGCAACCAACACTTTGGGAATCTCTGATTTGGTAGATCAAGAATACCCATAATCTTAATGAATGTCTTTTAATGCATTAAGAATAATATTAAGAATACCTTGGTTAGTTTTCGTTTTGGCAATTCCACGACCACAGTGTGTACAGTTGATGACAACACTGCTGCCCGGATTAAATCTATTTCCATCTTTAATTGTACTTGTCACTATACCCAAACAACCGTGACATTCAGACGCGTCACCGGAGCCCGGAATACATTTTCTTGTTCCGTGCATCAGTTCTGATTGCAGTGCTGTGTCTATGTGATATATAGAAGGTTGAGAAGCAGGAGTAGTATTTTCTATCCTGTAACAAGCCCGTATAAAAATCAATTTTCAAGATCAAATTCGAATTTTTCAGACAAGTTTTCTGAACAATATGACACAATTATACAACATCAATTTTCAAGTTACATACTCTAATTGACTTTGACTTTGGTACTGATAACACCGTAGCAAATCAGCATACGGAGTGAGCTGAGGATCAGCTTCGAGAAGATCCAACGGCGTTTTATTCTTTGAGTTTTTCGCGTGTTCCAGAAGTGTACAACTCCTGTCGACGCTCACTAGGAAACAAGCTAACGCGAGTTCTGTTTTCGCGCCTTGCCTGGTTAAATTTTGCCATATCTGCGACAAACATTGCTCGAATAACGTAACCGACGAAGAAGATAAAATGAGAATATTAAAAAAAGAAGAAACATACCGCATAAATAAGGGGAGAATCCTGACAACTTTCAGGCGTAGGAACCACGTTGCTCTGATTAGGACTCTTTACTATAGCGATATGCAGCACCGTGTCACCGTCCGCGTCCGTGCTAGCAATATCAGCGTTGTGATGCACAAGAAACTCCACCAAAGCCCAGTGTCCTTGAGAAGTGGCTAGATGCAAGGGAGTCTGTCGACGGTTGTTCCGCAGATCAACCTTTGCATTTCCACCGGTTGGCGAGAGAAGAATCGCGGCTACGTCTTTGTGACCGTTCAATGCTGCAAGGTGCAGTGCTGCGAAACCGTCTTCTTTTTTAACATCTATCAGATGCCTCGCTCGTGCCACTAATCTTTCCGTTGCGCTGCATTAAATACACGTGTATCATGGCAATTAAATCTCCGTACGATTCACTAGCGGAGAATCGAGAGTACTTACTGAGCATTGCCCTTCAAGGCAGCGTGATGTAGCACATTGAAGCCTCGCTTGTTCCTCAGAGTGAAGTCCACTTTATCACAGGCGCAGAGGGCGTCAATTATGTCCAGAGCGTCTTTCCCGATGGCATCGTGCAATGCTGTGTCTCCGTACGAGTCTTGGAGATTGACGTCGCAATGGTGACGTAACAACACTCTGACACACTGAGCGTGTTGTTTGTTCACAGCAACGTGCAACGCGCTGCATTTGCCGTTGTTCACGGCATTGATTGCCGCGCCACGTGACAAAAGCAACTCCATTATTTCTGGTTGATTGCTGCATGAAATGAAAAGATACTTAAAAATTTAATTTTGAATATAATTCTGAACATAACTCTCGTAAAATTGATCAGATTTTGCAACAAACCCGAAAGCAGCGTAGTGAAGAGGCGTGTCTCCATCCTCATCTATGGCTCGTAAAGATGCTCCAGCATCCAGAAGAAGAGTACAAAGATCCTTTTGTCCCTGATGCGCCGCTACTTGCAGGCAAGTCTTTTTACCGCCCCCTGGACCGCCAGCTCTTGCATCTACTCTGCCAGGATATTTTTTCAAAAATTCTTGAACTGCCAAGACTCCAGCCTCACCTCTGGCTGCGTCTCTCAACAGCTTTTCAACCTCTGTGTCGACACCTTCGGCTGTGCGAGTAAGAATAAACTTATAGCACTTACACGTACTATATAAATCATCTGTGAGATTAACAGAAATGTACTTGTCCAATCACGACTTCTGTTTGCTTCATCCTGCAGAGCAGCAGTTTCAGTTCCAGGAGGAACAGGCGTGACGCTCAAAGGATTGAACGTCCAAGTATGACCATCTAGTGCTACTCTCAGATCTCCATCAGAGTATATTTTAATTACTTTGCCGGTTTTTCCTAAGGCCTACAATTATTTTTACCGTAAGCTTAAGTATAATTAAGTATATAATAATCGAAGGATTAACAACACTTACGTCTTTCATTACATCTATCCACTCTCCGTGACCCCGCTGATAGATTTTGACCGTTGATAAGTCAGTCTTCACTCTAACTATGTCCCCCAAGGAGAAAGTGTCTTTGCTAATGACTTTTGTTAACGCACCCGGATGAAATGTCCATCTGTTGTTGCATCCCTCAAACTGCACACGGATATCTCCCTTATCCGTGATACGATGAACTCTGCCGATTTTCCCTATATAGTCGGCCATACGTGGATTCCAACCACCGTGACCTTCTTGCATTTCTTTTAATGTCTCTACATCGACCAACACCTTTATCTTATCGCCAACGTTCAATGTTGTGTGACGAGGACTAGATACAGCGAAAGGAACACCACTTCTGGTTGGAGTTACATTGGCTCCGTTATCCGGTACAGTCATTATCGGTTGTCCAAGAAGCGGAAGGTGCTCCTTATAGTATGTGCCAGCCGTAGCTTCCTCTACGTAACACAAATCCACGCAACCTTTGTACCCGAGACGATAGACGTTTGTACTGCCCTTAGACCATGATACAGTTGCCACCGACCGACTACTTTCATTATCCCACCCACGAATATCCATAACTCTGCCAGTTTTTCCTAGAACGTTAAATCCTAAATGTTTATCAAGTTGTTAAATCATATTTGCCATATTTGTCAAATCTCAAGATTTCCTCGTTGCAGCGTTATATAAATATGTATGTTATGGATATTTATGCAAATTCATATTTGTAACAAAGAGGGTTTAAAAAATAGAATGTAAGTAGATAATTGATTTCACTACAAGTATTATACTTTTGATGTTTTACAAACTTTATAAAATATATTATTTTATTTATAGATATTATTTATACTTTCATATTTGCCAGAAATGCATGAACATCCACAGTGAGCTTACAAGCAGAACTAAAATGTGATACCTCTTCCTCCATCTTGATTCCCCCATTCCCAATCAGGACCGCGAATAACTTTGGCCCCTATAAATATCCCTTTTAGAGGGATCTTAGTGCAACCTTCTCTCGGAGTCAGTTGAATCCTACGTGTCAAAAACGATTTTGAAACGATTCATAAATCTAATCATCAAGCAAAAGAGTGTAATTCTTGATAAATTTACCCTACAGAGTTGGCTGTTTGAAATCTCTCGAAACAATGATTCAGATCATGCACATCGGCCATATAGCACTGAGTACATAAGTCATAGTCGCAACATTGCATACACTTCCATCTAATGCCAATTATTCCGTGTCTTTTGCATCCATCGCATATGATATTTGCATGTTTGACGCCAGTAGCTGCGTTATCAAATATTAGCAGGTCGTAAGCACCTTGATATCCAATCCTATAGTTACTTCTAGACCCATGGTCCCACTGGACTATGGCAGTTTTATCCGGTGTCCTGTCAGACGGATTTGGGCTGGAAGCCGAATTGCCAAATGAGGGAGGTCTACCAATTTCAACGACTGTCCCTGCATGACCCTCTCCACCATCTTGATCATCCCACTTCCAATCCTGTCCACGGACTACCCTCAAACCAACTTCCAACATCTCCAACTTCACGTGATGCTGTGTCGTGACCTTTTGGAAAAGAAACCAATCGTAAGTTGTTTTATCACGACAGATTACAAATCAAACGACAAAGAATTTAACATCTCTGTATGTTCAGTCTATGTCAATGAGATTCTGACTCTTCAATGGCACATTATATTAGTGACCAATTACTCATGATACGTTGCACCGACTTGAGCTTACTGTTGTTGACAATCCAGTTCACATTCTCTTATCATAACTCATCAAAGTGGTATGTGTATGTCACTACTTAAATTTTTTTCAAGAGCAAGTTACTAACTTTTGTTTATTCTTGTGTCTATGGGAAGATTCTGCTCGGGTCGTGAAAGAGCCTAAGCGTGTTTGCAACAGAATTAGTTATAGTTATTTTACTACTCAAAGAGAAAGAGAGAGAGAAAAAAATAACAATTGGATAATGTTCGATTTGCAAGCATACGTACCTGAGACGGTCAAACCTAACACGACGTATTTTATGAATCATATGCACGCGTCCGGCTTTCCACGCAGGTCCATAGGCCTTGAATCACGGGTAAACGCAATGGGACGAACGCGCACAAAAGTACTCCGAGGCGATTTCCTTTACTCGACGACATCGTTAATAAGGGCCGCGAACGTTCATCCCGATAAAGATTCTGCGTCCGTGTCAACGATCGTAACCTTACAACTCGGGGGGCTGGGCGAAGGCGCCTCTTTCGACTGATCGCCGAGGCTAATGGAAAACCAGAGAGGAGAGCAGATTTTTTTCTTTTTTTTTTTTCAAACAAACCTCGAAACAAAAATTCGAGGCATGTAAAATTTGCGGCTTTTCTTCTTTCCTTGATTTTTTTTACCGACCGAACGTATCCAATCACCGATATTATTAGTGTTTCAATATTTAAAAATCATCGATATTCAAAAGTTATCAAAAGATATTTAAAAATTTGTATGTGTTTTATATATGTAAAACTTGCGGGTTAATTAACTGAACGTACGAGTGACTTGCAATGTTGGCGATTCAATTAACAGAATGAACTGATACCAGTTTGATTTGAGTTTTTATTATTTCAATAAAAATATTGTCGGATAGGTACGAGAAATGAATTCGCGCCTCGAAATGGATGCGCAAGACAGATCGGTACTGCAGTGGCGACTTTACCGACCGAAATCTATGGCGTCTAAGAGTACGCCGTGCGACATGCACGAATTTTTTCCGTACGAATAAATTTCTCATATAATGACCACCGCGCCTTAAGTATTCTGTCTGTCAAAGAGAAGACGTCGAACGAGAGAGAAACGAGCAGATTCAGTGCAATTTACCGCGAATGAAGTTCAAGCCTCCTTCCGCGTCGTAAATTTCCGTTTCTACTTGATGATTAGTGACAGATCTGACTTTTTCCATCGAGCTCTGTATCACGGAGTTACACTCTCGGTAAATGGGGAAGGGGAGGATTTGATGATGACTCACAAAAGTATTTAATCATTTATCTTCTATATATATATATTATATGTACTGTATATGACGCACATTGCATTTTACATATATTGTATTATATATATGATATACATATATTGTATATTATATATATTATAATATATAGTATATATTTGGATGCCTAAAGTTTGATGTTAGTTTGTTGAAAAAAAGGATTGATAAGCTTTCGACTAAGAGCATATATTTGTTTCATTATGTGGTAAAGATTCGTAAATTCAAAATCCTGCAACGCGCACGGATAATCGTTCAAATACATTTGTAATCTGTACAAAACATATACTACTTGCAGTTGTAATGTTGCATAAGTCTACCAAAACTTTGAAGATCTATCGAAACTTGAAGATTCCGAACTTATTGGTATACTGAATCGAAATTCGTCGCTGAATAGAACCTTCGAAGAATTATTTTAGCTCGAATTTTCTTAACTTTCCGTTATGTCATTAGCATTTGTTCCAATTACTGTTCACGTATGTTACATCAATGGTGATTTTTCGGATAAAAAATTTCAAGAATGAGAGATAAACAGCGGGCTCGGAACAATTTCTCTCCAACAGATTGTACAAATTATTTAATGAAATCGAAAGTTTAACTTCAATTAACGAAAAGAGACAAGAAACCAAAAGAAGTTTTCTTCTTTTTTTTTTTTTTTTTCGATATCGAAAACGACGTCGTTTTGAGGTTATTCAGCTTCTGGTTAATCGTCTCGTTTCTGTTAGTAACTCCGATTTGAAGAGCGGACACGGCGAGTTAACGACCAACTTCTCGCGTTTACCATCGATCGTAGTCGATTGCAGCAGTTGGGATTGCCGTGGAGTCTGCGAAGTCAACTTTTGGTATTCTGTTCGCGAGGCGGCGCGCGTTTTATTGTGAATAACGGACCTAACGGACTCAGCGGAATTACTGAACTTATGTTGGTGAAATACGGACAGCCACTAAGCGTGCACCTCGAGTTTCATCGCGGGTGACAGTTCCCCATCGGTATTATCGTCACTGTTGTTTCACATAACCTCAAAGTAGTCGTGTAAAGCCGAGGAAATTTTCGCCGAGGAAAGAATGAATTCGGGTGGGGACGGAAGCGGCGACGCGAACGCAGAACGGCACGGAGTCGGACGTGGCCGTGGCCGAGGACCTTGGACCTCCAACCCGCAAGAAAATGCTATGTTGAGGAGACCTCATCACTCTACATTTGGAGTGCAAACAGGTTGCTATGATTTATAAAGAAGTTATTGATAAAGTAGCCATCTGTGCTGCAGGTGAATCCTATGTTGAATTTCATGCTTTATTCATTTACGCTTGTAATTTTGTAACTTTAGGATCAATGGATCAAAGAAACACAGAACAAAACAAATTCGACAAATCGTTTGACGATATTATACAGAATTCCACACTGTCGGTTCATGCAGCTGAATTTGTTCCAAAATCATATACTGTTAAACAACCAGTGAGTAATTCTTTTTTTTAATAATTATGTTGGTCATGTGGTTGAAGCGATAAAAGTACAGATTGTTTGTATTTGCTTTACGATACAGCATCATCATCATCATCAACATCATCAGAGATATCCAAAACACTCGGTTCAAGATAGGTTACAAGTGGCGCGTGAAATACCCCTCCAAGTGCAGATGATGCAACAAAATCCTGTATGTAATTATGATGCTTATTAGTATTATCAGCAGACAGAGCAAGTTCATAATTTTTTGCAAACCAACAGGATCAGCTGTCAAATATGCAAGACTATGGACAATTCGATGGAGGCTCAGGGGATTACAAGGACAAACATCAGGTTCATATTTTGAAAAATATAAATGAATGAAAATTAATTTTAATCTTTTAATTTATTTATTGTATGTGTTGACAGGATCAGAACATAGAAGATGATAATTATTTAATCGAATTTGCAAACATAACGCAGAATTTAATGAGCGTTATACATTCATTGATATTAAATCCAGGTCATTTTACTTTAATCGTGCCACCACTTATTAATAATCTTAGGCCTTATTTAGGATTTCCTAGTCAGTTTCGAGAAATTATAAAAATAATAATTCAGCAGGTATAGTCTTGTTTATTTCTCATTAATTACAAAAAGTATTGTGTTTACATGTCAAACTATTTCCAGTCCATAAACGAAGGTAATTTCCGGTACAGTGGTGCTCGACTTTGCGCCTCCTTAGACAGCAGTTTAACTCCTATAGAACAGACATCTTTCAGATGGACTCTGTATACTCTGTGAGTTATTAAATACAAGTGCGATTCATTTTAATTAATCTTAAATAGTCAACACTTTGATTTAATATATGCAACAGGTGTAAAAATGAAACAGACAGTCAAGCTTCTAATTGGCAGCAAAAGGAGAATCACACAGAAGAAGAACAGAAGAAATGTCATGGTTTGATATTACTTTTAGCTGAACTAGTTACTCAAATGGAACAAACTTCTGCTTTTACTTTAGGAGATTTATTAATTCAGCTTATTATTATCGTACTGAACAAACCCGCGCCAAATTCTGTCAAGAATATCTGTCAAGCCCTTAAGGTATATAAAATGCTTTAAAATCCTGAATGTTTTTCTAAAATCTGAAGATTTTCTTGAATTCATCACATTAATCTCTCATTATGATTTCCAGTTGGCAGGACAAACTTTGGAAAAAGATAAGGGTGATTGTCGACGTAAGGAGATGGAAAATATGATGCGAGCTTTGACGGAACTTGTGACAGAAGGTAGAGTGGATTCACATGTAGGCTACATGGTTCATAGTGTTCACGAGTTAAGAAATGGAAATTGGGGACAAAGTTCTAACAATTCTGTGACAGTGGAACCGGCAGTAGAACTCTTAGATCCCAATCAGGCTATCGATGAACCAGTTTTATATGGTCCTGACGGCAAAGTATTAACTCCGGAGGAAAATAAATTCTTGGAACAAGTTCCCGATAGTACAACGAATATCGAGGACCATATGTATGTATTTAATGATTACATTAAGAGTATTACAATACAATGCGAATTTGATCTACATACATGATATAGTTTCACAATCACTTTTTATATATATGAATATTATTACAGTATATCGGAACAGGGATATGAAGGTGAAGAAACATGGATGTCAGAGGACGACGACATAGATGCAGCTTACGAAGAATTTTTAAAGAATATTCCGAAACAAATTAAAAATCAGACACAGAAATAATCGGGTGATGTGCATAATGATTGCCTACTATATCGTGTAATTTCGCCTCATAGTTGGAAACTATGAGAGTGGTTTCCTAAATTTCGTTTGCAAATTTTTATAATGTAAAACGAAACGCAGACTAAATTGAACGGTATGCTGGAAGTTTTTTGCATTTGTACAATAGATAATCCAATGAAATAAGTTTCTGTTGTTAATTAACAAATATATTTGAGAAAGCAGCTACGTTTAAATTACAATTTCGTGGAGCCATGTCTAATTTGTTTTAATCTAGTTCTTATATTACTTTTATCATCGTGCACATAGTTTTAAAAATTTAATAATGAAGAAATATCACAGAAGTTTGTTCCTAGAATGAAAAACAACACGATCTATTTGTCTATGATATGAAAATTTATTATTAAATTATTTAAATTATTGTAATAAATCAGCCGAACAAATAAGGTAAAATATCATATGTTGTCTCTTCATCATTTTACAATTATTGTTAAGTTTATTACAATTGTCAAGAATCGAAAAGTTTTGATACCTCTGATTAATTTTTTTGCAGGTGTCATAATTTGCCAGATTGATTATGCTCTTTGTTGTACAAGCAAATTTTGTAAATTTTTCGCAGTTTTATAAATTTTAAGTAATTTTTAATTTTGAGAATTCGATCCTTTCTATTTTTACTTAATTTTTAAATACAGTTACGTATAGGACGACCATTCCGCCGATGATCATAACATGAAACCATCGTCACTGACAGGTCCATTTTTGGCGCGAAAGGATGATTGCCCATCGAATAATAGATTACTCACGCTTTCTGTATTTAATTTGTAACCGGTACTTTTTCCAAATATACTTGAAAATCCCGTCATCAGGTCTACATTCCGACCAGCAAAAGAGTCAATCTATAAAAAAAAATAGTTCTATCACTATGTAAGTATATATCATCTCAAACTCGATCACGGTTTCTTAGGATGTTATTTATTAATTTATACGATCGATATATTTATATTTAATTAGAACAAATTTTTGTAACGAGATATATATATATATATATATATATATATATATATATATATATATATACATATATTATATACCAATAAAAATAAACAAGAAATACGTCATTTTTATTGGGACAAAAATTAAGTCATCGTTGACTGTTTTTCTTCCGTCTTGTTAATTAGCAAGGCAAATAGCTAGCTCGATTATGTTGCATGAACTTGAAATATTCGTACTTGGAATATTTTTTGTACTTGCTCGAGGATAAATGATTTTCTCGGACAGTTGACATTGGGAGTCCAGTGTAGTGAACAGCGTAGGCGAGGCCCATGGAAGGATCGTCAGGGACACGTGTAGGCAAAATTTAAAGTGGAACTGTGAAGGTTGCAAGAGGCGGAGATTTTCTTGTACAGTCGTCTCCGCATTCGGCGAAGATCTCTCGATCCATCTAGTTCTGCCTTTGAACACGACCATTCTTTGTTAAGGCTTTTTAAACGGTATATATGGATTTCAACAATTAATCGTAGCTTTGAAAAGTTAATGAGAACGTTCTTTCGTTTTTTTTTATTGAAAAGATGGAATACTCGCAAATTACAATTCTACTTCTCTCATTGTTGGCAATTGTCAACGCTGGATATTATTCAAGAATTCTGTCATTAAGCAACATAGGTAAGTTAATTTAGATAATGCAAAAATCGCTTCATTGAAGTATTGTAATAATCATTTTTAGGTTGCGAGACTCATACTTGTGGAGTCAATGCAAGATGTACACTCAGCGAAGGCAGACCGGTCTGTTCTTGTATGAATTTGCACATGGGAGATCCTCTTTCTCGTTGCGCCAGAGTGGAATGTTTAAGTCAGTGTAAAAGATTTGTATGCTCTGAGTATATTAGATAAGGTTTTTTAATTGTATGTTTAATTCGTAGTCAATGGAGATTGTATTGGAAGCAGAGTATGCACCAATAACAGATGTGTAAATCCTTGCGATGGTTTGTGCGGTGTGAACGCGTTATGTGAGGTCAGAAATCACGTTCCGGTATGTTATTGTCCTACTGGGTATAAGGGAGATCCTTTCACTTCTTGCCGTATAGCTGACCCTCGTAAGTAATACATATTTTTCGTATACATACTTCTTTGCATATAAAACTGTCCTATGTTAATTCTTGGAAAGAAATAGAAACATTGTGTAATGTACAAAACGAAACATGGGAATGCAAAAATAGTTTCTCGACGATATCTGTTTCAAAGATTGTTTTGTATGAGTTTAGTTTCAGTTTTTATGTATCTTTCATCCTACTTTTTATGTACCTTGCATACGTAAAACGAAATATCCTTCGAGATAAGAGTGACTGAAATATTAATGAAACATTTTTAGAGGCTGCGTGTAAACCGAGTCCGTGTGGCGATAATACCAAATGCGAAGTAGTGAATGAGGTTCCCGTTTGCAGTTGCCTTCCGGGTTACAGAGGATCTCCTTTGACTGGTTGTCGTCACGAGTGCGAAAGCGACAGTGAATGCCCGAATCATCTTGCCTGCTCGTCTAATTTCAGGTGTGAAAATCCGTGTAAATGCGGCGAAAATGCGGAATGTCACGTTATCAATCATCAGGCGAAATGTAGTTGTCCAAACGTGAGTATTATTCTTGCCTTTCAAATAAATTTTGTAAAGACTGCGATGAACAATAATGAGGATACTATTTCCTTTTGATATTCAACTAAGAAAAAAATTTATTCAAACATTTCGTAATAAAAGTACTACGATTTTTTTTTCTGAACAGTTAATATAAAATTGATTTGAAAACGCGCTTACCTAATCAGAACAATAATTTATTATAGAACTGGTTGGGAAATCCGTTCGTAGCCTGTCGTCCGGAATGTACCACGCACTCAGAGTGTCCAGGAAACAAGCCAGCTTGTTTGAATCAAAAATGCGTAAATCCTTGCGACGGAGTTTGTGGTGTGAACGCAGACTGTAATCTCAGAGACATAACTCCAGTTTGCAGTTGTCCGAAGCATATGACTGGCAATCCATTTGTCAGCTGCAGATTGTTCGAAGCACGTAAGCGACCGCATGCAAAGTGTTTTCTGAAAAGTCGAGATTGATATCTTATAATTTCACCAATTATATCTAATTACGAATTCAAAGATCATTCGGACTTATTCGTAGGAGATTTGTGCGAGCCTAATCCTTGCGGAAGCAATGCAATTTGCACTCCTGGCCACGACAACACCGGAAGGGAAAGGCCAGTGTGCACGTGCCCTACAGGATACATAGGGAACGCTCTGGTTAGCTGTCAACGTGGAGAATGCCTCAGCGACAGCGAATGTCCAGATAACAAGGCGTGTATTGGTTATTCTTGTCAAAATCCTTGTACTGGGAAAGAATGTGGGCCATCCGCTATTTGCGCAGCCAGACGTCACATTGCAGTGTGTACCTGTCCGGATGGAACTCGCGGGGACGCTCTTTATAATTGCGACCCAATTGAGAGTAGAATTGCGTCCAACCGTAGTCGAGCTTATCGATATCGTTATTATTGAGGATCACGATCATCGTGATCCTTCAATCGTGATCGACGTAACGAGTAGTGTTTCTGTATAAGATTATCTTCCAAAAGAATATATATTTATTAACATGATTAATTACTTTAGCTAAATATATATATATAATTGACTATGCAAAATAAATGTGACTCTGTGACACATTATCAAGCTTATTATTCTTATCACAGTTTGCTTTCGCGACACAAAATACCGCAAATTCAAATGTAAGTAATTTTAAACTGAATTCTATATCATTATATATATATACACACATGCATACAATAATGAACGAGCATTATCTTTCCGTATATTATATATTAGAGCTGAGAGTAATTTTACATGTCATATAACATTCAGTCTTCGTAAAAATAAACGTATTTGCGCATGAAAATGTTAAATTTGTTAAATCCTGACTCTTTTGCTTCCAATTATTTTTACTTAAATTTAATTGAACGAAGTATGCACACATACGAAGAATACATATATAGTGTGCTATACGAATATATGATTTCGTGACAGTCCGACAGAGTCCGACAGCGCAGTATGAAAACGACCACGGAGGGGGTAGTAGTTTCGCTTCAGTTTTTCCACTTTTAATTTACGCAGTTAGTCGAAAATCTTCGAAGAAAACGATCGGATTGATAGCAACGAATCTATCTTCGGCGGTGAAGGTTCACTTTTTTGGAGGGCTAGCCCACTGGGCTCTCTCAGCCCAAAAGTGCGGAGAGATGTCGATTCGGACAGCAGTCCATCGTCTCGTACAAAATGGTCGGGCTTGGCTACATTCCTTCAGAAATACTGAGTGTTTCTACTCTAATTTCCATCAAAGGAGCTACCACGACAAGATACACGTTGTGCAAGTAGGTAAGTCCCTCGAAAGATCTGTTTCTCCTCCTAGGATCTCCGTTGTCAAAGGGACCTTGGTACAGTTAACCACCAAAACAGATTCTACTCTGTTTTTTTTTTTTTTTGTCTTTTTGAAACTTCACGAATCTTATGTATCATCGTACTTCGAATTTCTAATTACGTCAATTACGTTTCAGTACTTTTTCCAATTTTAAGGTTGCTTTAAGGTTGTTGTAAATGTATTTATCCTTGGAATGATCTTTTTTGTGACTTTAGAAAATATTTTGTGCGAACAAATAAATAGAGATTTATGTTGCCTCTGCTTTGTATGAAATTTCTCTGTTGATATGTACAATAATTTGAAAATCATCATGAATTGAAAAGTTCGGTGAAGTGTTCTGTAGTCCAGAAAAACAATTTGTCATTGGAGAGTTGAATGATATACCTGAGTTACATGCTCAGGTAAAATATCGGATGAAGTGTCAAAACGTTTGAATATGCTTGAATTAAAGAAACGAAAAATTAATATTTTTCAATTTTAAAATAGGCAAGTCCCAGGGCTATGCGCCCCCGGGTAACAGCAATGTATCCAATGCGGGAAAGCACCTTGGCTATTTGGGAGCCCATGCTCGACGAATCTTTGTTGACAACATCTTGAAACGAGTTACCAATAGTTTAGCTGCTGATCTGCGTAGGAAAGCTGCTAGTCGACTGGTTTTTGGCGGAGATTCTGCTCCCTTCTTTGCTTTGGTTGGTGTGTCATTGGCATCTGGCACTGGAATATTAACGAAAGAGGATGAATTGGAAGGTGTTTGCTGGGAAATTCGGGTAAGTAGTAGTCTGTTTTAATATGTAGACTACTACATTATTTATAGTATATTATTTTTATTTTTTACTACATTTAGAACATTGATGACAAAAATAAGAACTTTGAACATTAATGACAAAATGATTTACAGGAGGCTGTATCAAAATTACAGTGGAACACTCCGCAAAATGACAGAAATTATGAAGTAGTCAAAGAGGAGGAGGGAATCGTTACTTTGAAGAATTTCGTAATTGGCCCTGCAATCGCAAAAGGATGCTCTGCGGTGGTTTACTCAGCAAAATTCAACGATTCTCCAAGCACTGAAGGCCAGAATCAAATAAACGTCGACGATAAAACGAAAGATATAAGCGCATTTCCGTTAGCGTTGAAGATGATGTTCAATTACGACACCGAATCGAACGCGTTATCCATTCTAAGGTCCATGTACCGGGAAACCGTACCAGCTAGAAAACACTTGCAAAACGAAGAATTGGCCGACTGGGAAATAAGAATGGCTGAGAGAAAAACCAAGCTACCGCCACATCCAAATATTGTAGCGATGTACTACGTTTTTGCTGACAGAGTGCCTGCGTTACCTGGTTCATGGGGAATGTATCCAGATGCATTACCCGCACGTATCAACCCTCATGGCTCTGGAAGAAACATGAGTCTGTTTTTAGTGATGAAACGGTACCTGATGTTCTAAGAAGTGATCATTCAGTTTTATAGTATCCTATAAATAAAATTTCTAATCGCAGATATGACACTACTTTGAAACAATACTTGAGCAATCGCAATTTGAGCACGAGGGAATCGATACTACTATTGGCTCAATTACTAGAAGGTGTAACTCACTTGAATGCACATGGCATTGCACACCGGTAAACCAATATTATTTGTTTGATTGAAATATCATTGTATCATGTGTCAGTTAGATTATATTTCAAATATACTGTTGTTTTTAAAAATTTAGGGATCTGAAGAGTGATAATATTCTGCTGGATTTGTCAGAAGAAACAGACAATTGTCCATCTTTGGTAATCACGGATTTTGGATGTTGTTTGGCGGACAAACGTCATGGATTGTACCTGCCTTACAACACTCACGATATTGACAAAGGCGGCAATGTAGCACTAATGGCACCAGAAATAATTACAGCAGAGCCTGGTCCGTTTACCAGTATCAATTACACGAAGGCTGATCTTTGGACAGTTGGAACCATAGCGTACGAAATATTTGGCATGAAGAATCCGTTTCACAACGACAAGGAAGGAATTTCTCTTAAAAATCATAATTATAAAGAAACAGATATTCAACCTCTACCTAATCACGTACCAACCGTCATTTCTGCATTGATTAAGAACCTCTTGTCAAGAAACTTGTACAAGGTATTTTGTGACAGATTACGCATGTATGTATTTTAAAATAACTTGAAATAATTTAGTATTGTGGGCTAACTTCAGTCCCAAGATATAGGAAAGGAAAATTATAAAAGCTAACAAAAAATATTTTTACAAGCAATTAAATAGCTTTCCTGAAAAATTTATTTAAGTTGTTACTTCTGAAATAGATATCCGATATCTTTTAATGTAAGGATTATTGAATTTTCAATGTAAAATTTGAATTTCAGAGACTCGACGTGGAAACTGCAGCAACTGTAATACAATTGCACTTGTGGGCACCAAGCAATTGGTTCAGGAGCGAGTGGAAATTACCTTCAACCAATGAGGTACCGCTTTTTTAATTTCTAAATTTATATAAACTCTTACGTTTTTATATTTTTCATAGGTTATGCAATGGCTTCTGTGCTTAACTACAAAAGTACTTTGTGAAGGACGAAATTCCATGTTGGAACCAGCAGAAGTATTGGAAGATGAGAACATTCAAGAAGATGGGCAACGAAATTCTTATAATAGGTCACTTTCTACAAGATCCTGCGGAAGACGTACTATGCCAGAATATCAATTAATCGCCAGTTTCCTTGGTAGAGTAACGCTTGGTAACATTAGAGCTGCTTTAAAGTGGATGCAGCAGAACGTATAACGTATTTTTTCGCGAAAAAAAGAAGAAGAATAATAAGAAGAAAGTATTTTATCTCTTGCATATTGAGGAATACAACCGTTCTGTGTTATTTATCCACATGAAGTGAAGATTATTGGAATATTTTTGTATATCCGACTTTATCGCAACTGTCGTTAACGCGTTTCTCAATTATTTTCCTTTATATTAATTTATTTTTGATACTCTGAGAAGCACAAAAGAGTCATCCTTGTGATTGTACAGATTTTTTTTTCGCCGTGTAAATGACTATGGCATGTCATTGATCGAGAAGACAGTGATTCTTTTGTGATTCATGTGCCTTGTAATTAATCGATACAAGAAAGTATTGTAAAACATATTTATTTTCGGCACTTTTATTCATCTTATTTATCAAAACTCTATGAAATAACTTTACGTGCATAGAAGGCAATCTTTGTGTCAAAGATGGCTTACTCTAAAAGCTAATTGCGTGATATTACAATTATATTCAGGTTTCATAAATCACGTTGCTTTCCAAGTTTGAAAGTTTCACGCGAAAAGAAATCAAATATCAAGACAGAAATATTTTTTTTTATAAACGATTTTCAATAAATCAATTTTCATCACAAAATAATAGTCCAGATAAACTTAATTTTACAGATAATGGGTGCAAGATTCAATATTGTAAATTATTGTTGAAGAATAAAGTATTTAGTATTTCTAGACATATAATTAAGCAGCTTTCTTGGGCTTCCCGCATGTTTGCATCTTGTATTTCATTTCTTCAAAGTCTATATTTCTAGATTCTGCCAGATCTTTTAAGTACTGCAAATACTCTTCGAAGGACAAGGCTCTCCTTCGAAATTTAAAAAATGCTAGACCAGTGTCTGTAGTCGTCAATGTAACCATGTCGAGTATACGAGCAGAAATTAACCACTTATCACTTTGCGATAATGGTAATAGGTCAACATTTTGCTCAAAAGAAATTATGTCCATTTCACAATATGCTGATCAAAAAACAAATATCCATGCTTCAATTACAATTTTTCATTATATTTGATGTGAGTACTGATTACAAATGCTACATATTATCATATAATTCCTTATATTTACCCTTAAACATTTCATTTAATGGAATAATTTCAGGTTCATCTTTTTTCTTGAGGAAAAAATCGTCCGTCATTTTTTATAAATTACAATGTATTGATGACTTGCGTGAAAAAATTTTTTTTAAATAAGAATTTGAATGATTTCATTTGAAGTATGAACAGTGTAACTATCATTTTTTATTTCGATATAATTTTAAAAAAATTTTTTCAGACAATTAGAAGGAATTAGATTCATCATGAAATTTAGTAACTATCAATGTCCATCCTCGTGTACAAGTTGCGAAAAAGTCAATGTATTTAATGTATTGGAGAATGTGAAACCCCCTTATGCTCATCAAAGGTTGAACCAATGTTTTTTCAAGTGCTTTTGCAAAACAATTTGCAGTACAGAAAAGAGACTAGATATGTGTGGACCTGTTATATATAAAAAAATTGGGTTAGTAAAAATACAGATTGTTATCAAGATTTAAATTTCATATTTTTTATGAATATTTATAGGAGAAATCTTCAAGATATAGACATCCCAGCTTTATTAGTTTTCTTGAGGAAAAACCAAGATATCACTCATCTTAATTTGGCTAACAATAATATCACAGATTTTGGATTTATAAATGTACTTGATCATTTTCTTGTAAGATTGATTATTCTTAAAAAAAAAAAAATTATTAGCAACAAACATGTTATATGAAATTTTTAATATCAGTTATACAAAAATATTCAAGAACTGGATATTCAGAATAATAATATTGCCAGCAATGGAGTTGATTACTTGCTTAAATTTGCAAAAAATTTAGAGCTAAGAAGTCTAAATTTGAGAGCAAATAAATTTGGTGATCAGGTAAAGAGTATCTTTTTTAAATATTTTATTAATCCAACTTATTTATTAAAGTTCAATTAAACAATTCTTGCAGGCTTCAAAAAATGTAGCATATTTCTTATTGGAGAATAAATGTATACGCAGTTTAAATATTGCGGACATAAATCAGACAGCTTCCAGTTTAATATATTTCATAATGGTTTTAAGCTCGGATCAAGAAGTTTCTAATAGAACTTTAGAAAGCCTAGATATCAGCCGGCCAAACCCAGGATGCATGTATTATTTTGATTCTGCTCATTTTGCAGATATCATTGGTCATATGCTTAGAGTAATTTGATGTTTTTACACTTTTTAAATTTCCTTGTTTCAACAATGATTTTTTGCAGTATAATACTACCCTAAGAGCATTACATTTGCAAAAATACAATTTTAATTGCCATGATATTGAAAACATGGTGTCTAATGCAAAATACAATGACACATTGCATTTATTGGATTTAGGTTGTAATAATATTGGTGATCATGGAATTAGTCATATATCTGCATGGTTAGCGAAAAGACCAGCTTTAAAGATTCTAATTTTATATAAGAATATCATTACTGATCATGGTGCAAGGTATCTAATGAAAATCCCATAAAAGAACTGCTTTTTGTTTTAAAAATAAGTATTTCTGCTAATTAGCAATCTTTAGGAGTTTGAGCAATGTTATTCCTTTTTCAAAACTTTTATCTCTTGATATTTCACATAATAAAATCACTGATGATGGAATGATGAATATTTTGTATACATTGAAGAAAAGTCCTTTGTTGAGACAGCTAAGAATATTTGGCAATTGCATTGGTAATCAAGCTGCGAAGGTATTTGTAAAAGTACATAAAAATTAGGACAATTATAATCACAATCATTTCCTCATAATCATTTACAGATAATTAAAAGAATGTTGATATCTGAAGTGTTAAATCAAGAAAATATAGATGTCAGACCATATAAAGTGGATCACTTATGGTACTTTGCAAAATACGAGGGAGATCGTTGTAAGAAAGAATATCATGATGTTCCCTATCATCTTTTCTCGCAGCCACCAAGGACTCCTCCTCCAACAACTCGTTCTATTCGAAAATATTATAAATATACATATTCGACTGAAACCGAGTTGAAATTGCAACACGTATGATTTCTTTGTAATTATTTTTTGTGATAGATTCGTAAAAAATTATTCTTTTTTAGTCGACCGTAACTTTCATTTCTACGATAATGGGCCCGGATCATATAAAAGATTGTAGATGTTGTTATTGCATGAAATGCGATGGTAAATGTTGTTTTTTTTTCTTCTATAAGAAACAATTTTTATTAAGAATTTTTTTTAGCTCCCCATTTCGATGAACAATGCAGAGAAGTTGATCATCCAAGTACTTGCACTTGTTGTAAATGTAAGAAGGAAGATGAAAGCAGTGACTGGTCTATCGATAAATCAGTTTTGAGGAGAATTGCACATCCCCCTGATTCTATAAAAAATATTGAATATATCTTGAAACGAGTAAATTCCATGACCAAACAAAATATTCTAAAATGGATTAATATCAATGAAGATATCTTAGAAGAGGATTTAAAACTTATCGGTGGTATGAAATTACAAATTTACACTATTAACTGATTGGTAAGTGGCAAGTTACGTACAATTGATAATGATTTCTTATTTGATATTAAGATCCAAGTGCAAAAGAAAACACGGAAGAAACTGTTTCATGCAAATGTTCATGGGTAGAGCTAAACATGTCTGTATTGCAGAAATATTTGCAAGAATCTTCTTCAAAGGATGTAATTATTTTACCCAGAAACAACTCTATTTACTTAAATAGTGTATGCAAAAGTGTTGGCACTGACACTTCTTTATCAAATACAAACATCTAAATAAAAATAGATAATTTTAATATAAAAGCGTAATAACAAGAACTCCCTATTTCAAAGCATCATTTTATTAATTGTTTCTTTGCACATGTAGACTAACTTAAAAGATACAAAAATAAAAAATACAATGTATTCATTATATCTTGTTTGAATGTTTTAGGCTTTAATTATTTGCTTCTCCTCTTCCTTTATTTTTTCTTTATTGCTTCTCGCATTGCGTCGACCATCGATCAACGTTGCCTTACCTTCTACCTGCTTGGTCTCTGCTTCTTTCTCTAGTGACAATTGACTGGAATCGGTTTCACGAGGTGACTTATTAGTTTGTGTCAAATCATGCGCTTCAGGAATAAGCGGACTGCTAAAAAGATTGTATTTGTTCTTCAGAGAAGTTTCTGGATGTAAATAGTGCATTCCTCTTACGGTTGGATGATAATGAGGTCTGTGACCATAATGTGGAATATTCATATTGATAAGAGATCTTGGTTTCTCTTGTAGTCCTGATTTTACATCCTATAAATAATTAACGAGCATTAATTATCACATTAAACAATCATTTCCTGTTTTTCTGTTTGTTACTTACACTTGTATGAACGTGAGGCATTATTAAAGATGATCTAGCCTCATATGGCGATGGATAGGACATAAAAGGCATCATATTCATAGCCACTGGTTCAATGTTTTGACAAGTACACTTGGTTAGTGGATTATGAAAATGATTGCAACCTGAGATTGAAGGAACTTGAACGAAAGTAGCATGTTCAGGTTCGGATATGAACATCAGTTCTTGATATCTAGGGATAACTGGCACCATAGTTAAGGCTTCTTGACGTGCTGGCAAAGGTTGTGAAGGTTGTTTAATGTTCATATGATTTGTAACACTTTCAATTTCTGTTTCAGGCGATGGAGTTGGTTCTGGTTCTGGATCTGTCTCGAGTTCTTCAGGCAGTTGGACAATCTGGTTTGCGGAATGCGGTTCGGAAGAAGGCTGGACAATTTGTACGTTTTGAATTGGTTGGAGCATTTGCTGAGGAAGGACTATATTGGCTTGAGATAAAGGTTGAGAAGCTGGTTGAAGCATTTGTTGAGGAATCACTATACTCGCCTGAGATAAACTTTGTGGGACAGGTTGAACAAAGTTTAAGGTTTGGACTTGTTGAGGAACTAATTGAGCCTGCACCATCAGTGGAACATTCTGAACGAAGTTCTCATTTAAAGCAACTTGTGGAGATGCAGGGTCTATTTGAAGACAGACTGCAGCTTTCTTTGCTCTGTCCTTCTGTTTACCAGTTCCTTCAATTTTCAGATCTTGCTTAATGGTCTCTTCCTTGGTATCCTCTGCTAGCGATTTCTTCTCAATGGTCTTGTGCGTTGGCCCAGCGTGCATCAAAGTGATACTCGCTAACAGAAGCAAGAAACACGCGTTGAAATTCATTGTTCCCTTCTTCGTGACTTTGAAGCTTTAATTAACGATCAATTGATCGAATTTCATTTTTATAGGGTTTCCATGACGCATGATTTCTGCTTGAGCTCGTGATTTTGTAATAGTGAGTTCTACGCAACTTTCAGATATGCAATATTATTGAGAATGCTGACTGTGAATATTTTCATCACAATGTATGTCATAAAAATTTGAACATAATTTTTCTTGTTAAAGTAAAAATCTAAATTGAATATTTATTTATTTATTTTTTTAAAATATTTAAAGTCTATATATTCTCTCATTTATTAAACTTTCTTAAATTAAAAATTAAAATTTATATTGATGCAAATATATTAAATAAGTATATACTAAATTTATGATTAAATAATTCAGTTCAGTACTTTACATAGAAATACATTTTAATATACTTTTTCTTTATATGCACTTTGTATGAATGTACTGTGGAGGAATTATGTTATATTTATATGTACTTTGTATGAATGTATTTTGGAGAAATCATCATTGTATTACTCAAAAGATATCAATAAATTGTTTAAATATAATTAACTGTGAATAATTCTATATATCATATGTCTTTTGTAATAATAAATCTTTCTTTTTTTTAAGGTATTCATTTCCCCAAAATATTTGCAAAATTGCAAATTACAAAATATGAATCAATCATAAACGCAATCCTTTATTTTGCTGAATCTACACATTTTTGCTCCAAAATTGTTTCAATTAATGGAAGTAATCGTCTTTTATTACTCTTTTATTAAGTATATGATAAAATAAAAGTTTTGATAAAGTTATTCATATTATTATTAAGAAATAATTATTAATAAAAAATATTTTTTTAGAATAAAACTAATGTAGAAATAGGTTATCAAATTAACAATATCAAGTACAACAGCAGAGTGGCGCAGTGGAAGCGTGCTGGGCCCATAACCCAGAGGTCCGTGGATCGAAACCACGCTCTGCTATAAGGAAAGGAAGGGGCAAGTTCCTTTCATTTTTTGTTTTAAACTGGAAATATATTTGAATAGAAAAATTGAAATATTTTTGAATTTTAAACTAATTGAACATATATATTTTATTTAAATAATTCATAAGTGTTCGAACATTTATGAAGACTAAATGTGTTATGTGTTTTACAAAATTTCATTAACATTGTAATGAAACTTGATAATTATATTTTTAATTATTAGAGTTTTAAACAAGTGTAATGATATTTGTTCGAATACTATGAGTTATTGTATGTATATAATCTATTGAAGTAGATTACCACACGTAAATATATAACACAAAATAAAATAAATATGTTAGAAGTTATTAATGATATATTTAAAATTTTTTTTTTTATTCTATAAAAAATATTGCTATTTATGGTAAAAAAAATTAAAAAAATATATTCGCCCAACGTGGGGCTCGAACCCACGACCCTGAGATTAAGAGTCTCATGCTCTACCGACTGAGCTAGCCGGGCTGATGGAATGTACTTTGATCTTATACAAAAAATGGTGATAAGTTTTTTTACTATGAAACGTCAACTATTTTCGATCAAAAATTAAAAAATCATGTTTGCTTACAATAAATTATTTATTTGTGCAGTCGCTGGTTGCAACTATTCAAGCATACATCTATTAATTCTCCACCGATCGAAACCTTTCTTGTATAGCTGCTTTCATTCATTTTTCCTTCTCAAGTTACTTAACGCAATAGATATTTAGCTTTAATTCAATTAAACCTAAATATTTATCACTCTACTCTATTAAACCTAACTGTTTACAAGAATATATTCATTCGTAAATTACAATATGGCACGCAAGGCTAATAAATAGATACTTAGATCATATGTTTAAAAAATATACACATTTGTATTATGGAATATATCCTCGATGTTTGATGGTCCATCTTGGCAGCTATCATCCCTTTCCCCTCCAAAAAATATGTTAGTCTCCTTGTGCATTATATTAAGCACTGGGTTACAGAATTTCGTCACGCTCTTTCAACATAAGTATTCCTTTTGTCGAAGAAAAATTAATATTTCGGGGACATTTTTTTACAACGTGTGACAATTTTTGACAAGTACGATCCAAAAATGCTAATTTTGAAGCGTGAGAGTCATTGAAAACTTATGTACACGCTTGAACTTTGACTTTCACCAAGTAAATCACCATCTGATCTTTTGCTAGAATTTGCGAACTTGCTTCTATCCATCAATTGTTTTCTAATAATACTAATTAAATCTGACGCAAGTTCGACTCGAATCAATGCTAATTAATCCTGTTAATTACCTCATTAGTTACCTCGCATTCTAAAACTAACATAAGTGTATTTTGATACACCATTCCTCGAACACCATTGTACGACCAAAGAAATGGATGTGCCATAAGGCAAACTCAAGCTAAGGAAAAGTGATTCTAACGTGTATTTGATTCTCCATCAATTACTCGAGCAGGTGTGCAAAATGCATTTTGCAACGAATGAACACATGTGTCGTACCATAGTTAAATACTACAAACGCAATGAAACATATTTGAATTCTCCTTGTCTACGGCGCGAATATTTCTGTCCTTGTCACACATTATTACCCTCTTTGACTAACGCGGAAATATGTCTGTCCCTATTGCACACTGTTGGTCTCCTTGTCTACCGCACAGATAGGTCTATCCTTGTCCCATGCTATCGCCCTCTTTGTCTACCGCACAAATATGTCTGTCCTTGTCGCACGCTGTTGCTCTCCTTGTCTACCGCACAGATATTTCTGTCCTTGTCCAACGCTATTGTTCTCTTCGTCTACCGCGCGAACACGTCTGTCCTTGTCACACACTATCGCCCTCCTTGTCTATCGCCATGTATGTCTGTCCTTGTCGCACGCTAGTGCGCTCCTTGTCTAATGACGCTAGACAAGGAAAGCAATAGTGTGCGACAAGGACATCCTTCGATCTATTGAAAAAAAAATTCAACTTTTTACACACACGTTTTTCTAGGACAAAACACACATAGAATGAAAGCGGGGAGCCTAATTTTAAGGAGGCATATAAAAAAGTTCGCAAATTATTCCTCTCAATTAGGTTTTTTTCGTAATTAGTGCGAACTGTCACAAAATCGACATGGTGGCGCCATCTAGCGGTAACTCGGTAGTACTAATTATTTATAAAAATACTTATTTCTGCATTTTACGGGTCAAANTGTCACCTGTCAATGTTTAGAGGTAATGGTGGCGCCATCTATTGATAACTCGGTGGTACTAAAAGTGGAAAAATTTTGTTTTTAGTACCACCGAGTTATCAATAGATGGCGCCACCACTACCTCTAAACATTGACAGGTGACAAATTTTCCACAAATTACGAGAAGAAATTAATGAAGAGGAATCATTTGTGAACTGTTATGGTTGCGTCTTCGATTTTAGAGACCCTAAGCTTGCGTTTTATGTTTTGTTTAAGTATAGTTTACGTACATAAAGAATGTTTCAATTCCGTTTACGTTAGGAGCAGTGCCAGTAGTGAATGCGTAATTTCTCGCAAACTATAGTGAATATTAGATTCAAATTTATTTGCGAACGTAATTGATAGCATTATCTTTGAAATACATGCTCGTAGAGTGCAAATTTGTGGCGTCAAAAGTTAAAATCAATTATTCTTCTTATATGGTTATAGAGCGTTTAGTTCCACCGGTCTGCCACAACGCGGCGCTAGTGTTTCTTACCCCGTAAAACAGAAAAATTTTCATTTGCGAAAAAACCTAATTTAGCGTAACGAATTGTGAACTTTGGCGATTGTATTACCCTAATTAGACTCTTAGCTTTCTTTTCATACCCCATTTGACCCGTAAAATGCAGAAATAAGTATTTTTATAAATAATTAGTACCACCGAGGTACCGCTAGATGGCGCCACCATGTCGATTTTGTGACAGTTCGCACTAATTACGAAAAAAACCTAATTGAGAGGAATAATTTGCGAACTTTTTTATATGCCTCCTTAAAATTAGGCTCCCCGCTTTCATTCTATGTGTGTTTTGTCCTAGAAAAACGTGTGTGTAAAAAGTTGAATTTTTTTTTCAATAGATCGAAGGATGTCCTTGTCGCACACTATTGCTTTCCTTGTCTAGCGTCATTAGACAAGGAGCGCACTAGCGTGCGACAAGGACAGACATACATACGCGATAGACAAGGAGGGCGATAGCGTGCGACAAGGACAGACATTTTCGCTCGGTAGACAAAGAGAACAATAGCGTTGGACAAGGACAGAAATATCCGTGCGGTAGACAAGGAAAGCAACAGCGTGCGACAAGGACAGACATATTTGCGCGGTAGACAAAGAGGGCGATAGCGTAGGACAAGGATAGACCTATCTGTGCGGTAGACAAGGAAAGCAACAGCGTGCAATAGGGATAGACATATTTGCGTAGTAGACAAGGAGGATGTTAGCGTGGATAAAGGACAGAGATATCTGTGCGGTAGACAAAGATGGCAACAGCGTACGTTAAGGACAACAATATAAATTATTTCCGGCACCTATCCTTTAGGTCTACACGGTGCATGCTTAAGTATCAAATGTAACCACCACTTAGTGAACTAATATTATCAGCGATGACAGTATGAACAAAACGAAGTAATTTTGCCCGGTGGAGGCTACCGAACACTCCGATGGGCAATCGAACGAGCCATCCGTTTTATTCTGCAATAGGAGATTCCTCACCAATTTTTTACCCTCGCAGGAGTTCTCGATTTTTATGAACCGGATTTTCCGAGCCTCTAGAAATTGCTCCAGCTCGACTCTACATCTCCACTTCAGAGGGTTTCCGGAGAATTCGACGATATACACGTTGGACATCTCGTTCAGGTCGCTCGTGAATATGCACCTCAGATCGTTACCCTCGAGGTTCAAATAAGTGAGTCGATTCAGATATCGGAACGATCCGGGCTCGATGTGCTTGATGGAGTTGCCGCGGAGATCTAATCGGTCCAAGTTGGGCAAAACGAACCAGGAGGATCCGATCATTTCCAGAGGATTATCCTGTATCGTCAGATTCTCCAGTTTCTTCAAATTGTTAAACGCACCGTCTTCTACAGTAGTTAGTCCAGAATTTCTTATTACGAGTTCTCGCAAGTTTGCAAATTTCGCCAGAAATCCTGGTGATAGCCTCGGTAGATGGCCTTCGTTGAATTCGATGGCGGTTGCTTCCGACGTTATCGACTCTAACAACAACAGATTACCATCGGTGCATCGATAACGGCGCTCTGCTGTATCTTCGTCGATAGTGCAGGTCCCTTCTACAGTCTCGTTCCTCAGCGTGGCGCCAGTTGTCACCGGAACTGGTGGACTGGTAGTGACCTCTGGGCTTCCCGCGGAGGCGTAACAATCCTCCTTCAGGAGGAGTGAACCTTTGTCGTATTTCATATTTCGCGAGTCCAGAAATTCAGCCAACTTCGATCCACAGAGGCAGCTCCACGGATTGTTAGAAACATCGAGAAACGACAGGTAATGCAGTCGACGGGCTATGTACTCTATCCCAATGCAGTTCATGGCGTTGTCGGACACGTCTAAATTGGTAAGGTACGGTAGATGATCGAACACGTCGTTCGTAATTCTGTGTATGTTGTTATGAGACAGATCCAAGTGCCGTAGGTTATGAAGACCGTAGACCATTTCTGAACTAATGGACTCCAGTTGATTGCTACGAAGCGATAAGTATTCCAAGTTACGAAGGTTTAAGAAAGCGCGCGGTTCGATCCTCTCGATGCCACAGTCCCGGAACTCCAGCCTCGATAAGTAACCGTCGAAACGCGCGAAAGTGTTCGCTGGGATCTTCTTGATGTTCGACAAGATAATTCGAATCTCGCGCGCCGTCGAAGGTACCAAGCCTAACTCCTCGATCGACGTGATGGCTCGACAAACGTAGATCGAGTCTTTTTCGGGTTTCTCGTGGTAACAGGTACCCGTGTAAACAGGAGGTGGCGACGAGACAACATGAATTTCCGGCGGCGGTGGTGGCGGTGGCGGTCCGATTAGAGTGGAGACGTTCGTTTGCTTAAGGCTGTCCTCGAAAGAAGTCCAATGCACTCTTCCAGTCGTGAGCGAAGCATTTTGGACGATGGTCTACATACAGAAAAAGAATAACAGTTGTTTTAAGAATGACAGATCATATTATATTCAACTATATTCAAATTTAAAAAAAAAAAAGGAATTATAGCACGAGAGTTGGTAAGAGTTGGGTTAAGTGATTCTGGTTATTTTTTGTTTTCTAGAAAATAAATCTCCATTACTAAAATGTTTCTATTTGAGAAATTTGTACTTCTTCACTTTTTGTGAAAATGTTTAAAAGTAATTATTAATAAATATATTAATATATATTATATTATATATTAATATTATTATATTATATTATATACATATATATTAATAAATATATTTCTAGAGCTTGGTCTCCGAGGTAAACATTTCAAATTAGACAGACTAGCGACCAACGTAGTACCTGTTGCTGGCGCCAATCGGTGCTGCCGTTTGAAATCTCGTTCTCGTTCGCGTAACACCGGCCCGCATTAATTTCGAATCCAACGTTCCTCTGGGTGAGAAAATTTTGAAGATTCGCCCTGCAGGTGCAGAACCACGGGTTGCCCATCGCGTCTAACCTCTCCAACTTTTTAAGATCGGCCAGTTCCTCGACGGGTATGCATCGGAACAGATTATACTGGACGTCGAGGTGTCGCAGGGAGTCACCGACGTGCCACAACGCTGTTCTCTCGATCTGCTCCATGCCATTTCTCTCCAAGATTAACTGCTGAAGGCTGACGAGATCTCGAAACCAATTGGCACCGACGACTGGCAACCGATTGCCGACCAAAGAGAGCCGCTCCAGCTTGTGCAAACCCGCGAACGCCCCGTTCTCGATCACGGTGATTCCACAGTCGATCAGCTCCAGCGTCCTTAGACTGTTGCCAAACCTGAAGAATGCGTATCTCGGCAACGTGTCTATCCTCAAGCCGGAGACCTCGATCCAGGATGTTTTGTCTGGCAGTCTGTCCAGGGAGTTGAACACGTTCGTTTGAAATTCGTTTCCGCGAATGAGCGTGCGTTCCTGCGACAGACGTTTTTTTTTTTTTCTTTTTTTTTGAAAATCATAAAAATTTTCTATAATATATACATTGTGAGACGCTTATTCGTCTGCACGCTTACTCTGTCAAAGTCGTGCAATCGTTGAGTAGTGAGAGCAGAAGGGAGAACGGGAAAGCCAATGGGAGTCATACATTGATACTTCTTGCAGACGCTGATTTGCCGCAGACATTCGACTTCCTGGACGATAGAGCGGGAGCGAAGGTATTGATCGAGTCTTCGCCGGCACTCGCAGAGCCAGGGATTCCCGTCGACTCGCACGGTCCTTAGCGCCCTTAAGTAGGGCAGTTCGTCGATCGGCAGGCAATTGAGATCGTTGTCGCGCAGGCCCAGTACTTGCAGGTTGGGCAGCATGCGGAACAGATCGGGCTCGACGTGTACCAGGCCGCATCTGTAAACAATCGGAACGTGCATCGCAACGATTATTACCAGGCCCATTATCATTTTTACGTAACAACGTGCGCGATTTACAATGACGCGAACGAGGGCGCTGGCGTTTCGCAAAGAAGGAAATGTCGCGCTTCCGCGTTTTTTCTTGCAAATAACCCCGACCCACGGTGCCTCTCTTGGGAATCTTTTCAGGCTGTGACATCATGCGTTTTCAAAACGCGCTCCCTGTTGACAACTGGATCGTCGATCATTATGCTGTTTTTATGTAATCGGTACTGTTTTGAGTCAAGCAGTTAGGATAGATCCCAAGAATAGCGTGGGTAATTTTGATCGTTCTATTTTGAATTTTATTTCATCTCTCTCAATGTGAAGAGCATACGTATATATATATATATATATATATATATATATATATATATCTTCTGTCAGTTTTTAAAAATAATTTTAATTGCTTTGAAGGAATGAATCTTACCTGTCCAAAATGAGTCTCCGCAAGTTTGTCAGAGGACGAAACCAGACGGCCCTTGCTACGTGAATCTTGGTACCATGGAATATGAGCCACTCCAGGCTACCCAGGCCCGCGAAAGCGTCCGAACTGATGAAATTGACGTGACAGTTGTAAAAGGAGAGTCTCCGTAGGTTTCTGAAACGCCAGAACGCGTTGTCTGGGATAAGGTTGAACCGGGACACCGTGAACTCTATCCAATCCGCGTCGCTGGATATCTCGTCGAGATCATTCAGGTCGCCGTGAGTGCAAACGTAGGCGGTCGACCGTTCGTCATTCAGAATCGGCGCTAGGCTGCATTTGCACTTCACTTGGCCAATTAGGGCGACCAACGCCCAGAGTAAAATCAGCAGATGCATTGCCTTTTTCCGATTCTAGGCTTGCCGCGTCACCTGAGCATATATTTTCTGCGATCTGGCCTCCTCAATGCCGTTCTCCAGAAATAGCAGTGCAGCGAGCGAGATTCGGACACTAGAAAATAGCTCTCTCGGGGAACAACAATGTTCGATCCTTAAAGAAGGTTCATTCGTTACGTTTGGTGAGTTTGGAACTATTGAACGTTTGAATTTTGAAGCTTCGCGTTGTCGAATTTATTTCAGCATGATAGTTAACAACGTTCGAGAGGAGGAAGCGCGGCGTCACATTTTCCAGGGAAGCGCATTTTTATTTCGCCATACATACACCGGAAGCGCCACTTGCCACCACTCACCATGATCACGTTCAAACGATTCAATCGCGCTCCACCGTCCCAATCTCTTCTAAACGATTTCACTTTTAACTGCTACTCTGTACGCGTGTTATCTTTCCAATTGTCTGTACCTTGATCCAACGCACACCTCACTGGTCAGCTGATCTCATCCTGCTCGATCAACATTGGAAATTCACGATATACCTGATGGAGCCATTGATAAATTCCGATTTCTGACAATCGCTGATCTTATTTTCCAGGTAGCGTAGCAGAGCGTACATGAATATCGATGGTGAAACGACTACGATTAAGACTTCAATTGAAGCTAATTGGAGGCTCGAGTTTTTTACCAATGGATCACTGTTCCATGATTGTAATTGAATTAATGAACGAGTGATTAGAACTAGAAGTGAGAATTGAAACGGAAAGAGTCAACGTTGTTACGGATCGGCGAAGCGTGGCTGCCTGTCACGATGAAGCTCGGCCAGGTGACGAATCGATGGATCGAAATGAAACGACGCGACTGAGCTCGCGATCCTCGCGCTTCCTCGTTATATAAACTTCTAAGGCCAAGGTTGCCCTTGTCTCCCGCACCGGTTGTAGGTACACACGCCGATTCCCGACCTATCTTTAGCACACGCCGCTCTAGTTTGGCAGGAAAATTTGCGTTCACCATGATGCGTTTGCCAGACGTGTGACGCGTGCACGCTTGCAGCTGCAGCTCGCATCTCTGCGAGCATGGTTCCGCTGGTCGAATTACCAGCAGGGTCTAGGTTAACTTTGTAGGACTTGGCAGAGACATTAGGACATCTTCATGGACTCTATTATGCTTTGGTTTCTTGCGCTGTTATTCAGACTTTGTTCCTTTTGAGTAATGCAGTCGTCGATTTCGCATGCATCAGATAAAGGTAAAAAATTATTGCCATTGGCAACGATTGATCATCGATCGAATTTTTCTATATTTTATTCTCTCTATATTATATTTTCTGATAGTAACAACTTTCATTGCTTATGAGGAAAATCCAATATTTTACATTTCTTGTTCTTTTTTTTTAGAGCACATGGATTATATCTTGGGAGTACTTAGAAGACTTAAAGCAAAGTTAAAGTTACAAAGTCAGTTTTCTTCTTCTCACGAGCCTTGGGTTTTTCAGATCTTTTTCTAAGCGCGTTTTACGCTTCCGTGATGACCCACAATGCAAACTCGGATAATAGCCTGATTGTATTTTATTGCATCGTAACACGAAACATTTTCATCTCGGTAATAGGGCCACTTGTAACAGTTTTCCCTTAACTTGCTAGGATATATATTTTTGTGGCATTAACAAAATGGCTTGATTCATTTTTTGTCAAATAGATCAAGCGATGAGTTATTGCTCGCATCTCTATCTTATCTAGCCAAACTGATTGCCATATGTCGAAATATATAATTTAGATAGTTTGGCCCTCAATGGAGCTTCTGATTTAACGCCATTATCAACAGTGTCTTACATTTTTAGTTTCAATGGGATGTTGATCCTGGAATATCAATTGTAGAGCAAACACACTGACTCAGAACAGAAAAGTATATATATATATACGTGTGTTTGCTCCACCTATTGTTCCAAGGACAAATTGACCCACCCTCGTGGTTACGTAAGAAATATTCCACCCTGTCTGTAGAGGGTCAATCCTAATGTCGTCGTTTTAATCAATTTATTTAGGATGGTCTTGACTGCTCGAAGCAATATTTATTTTACAAGTATATCACACGGAATTTCATTAGGACTATAACGAGATCATCACGAGATTATACTGCTAAAGTTTAAAATGAATCTAAAAATTTTCTCAAACAGTGATCTTGAAACATCATACTTACTTATTCAAAATAGTTTGTTTATGGTAAGTTGAATATGTTAGCCACCACAGTAGGATAAAAAGAAGGCTTAATTATGAACAGTTTTATAAATTTTTTTTTCTAACCATCTACCTAAGTTCCAGGTCTATGCGATTGACATTCACGCGCAGTAACGTTGCGCTGGTATTTGTGCTCCATGGTGATTAGCCGTCGGGCTACTACGTTGTCTATCCATCCATCCATTTTGCCCATCCAAGTCGAAGACGATGCATCGTCATTGCAACCGGCAGTCTCTCGCGGACTGTTGTTCGCGGCGCATGCAGTTCCGCGTTCGTTCTCATTCGGTTCGCGCCTTCTCTCGGCGTGCTGCGCCTCCAAGGATAGAAGATAAAAAAAAAAATAAAATAATATGCTGAAATTGTGATCGACATTTTACGACGTTCGATCAGCAATAACAACGTAACAACGTTGAGAACAGGATCCGGTAAGTAACGTGTAATTTTTCTAATTGTCACGGTCCCTCCAGTCAATGCTAACTGTTAACATAATTGCTTCTAGTTGCATCTAACCGTCCTGTTGCCTGTATCGTTAATTTTAACCGGCCAATTTTACCCGTTACACGATCCCGGACTGGCATTTGCCAGTGGTAAACTATGGTTCTTAGAATTGGGAAACCAATCTTTGCAATCATTTAAAGTTGTTGGATTGACAGCATTAATTAACGGAAGAACAATATACAGTTTGGTATAAATTCTCAATTGAGGGGATAGGAATTGTCGCGATATAATAATGCTCTTTGCTTCTCAATTTTGTTTTTGCTTCTCCTGCTGAAAAATCGTGGAAATGGGCAATGATTGAAATTAGAGGAATTCGGGATTAGCCTAATACTAACGCATTTACACATCGTACATTGGTATCGTTAATTATCGAGATTATCAGTTTCGAATTTTTTGTCCCAAAAGTGCAATATTTTCTCAGTTTTAAGTATATTTAAGTATAACCCAGGCAAAACAAATGATAAATTTATTACTCCTCAATAATTTCTATCCAGTGATATCATACCGACGAGTTCAAAAGAAAAAAAAAGCGACGAATTATTGTGTACGGTTTGGTCGCTCGTTATGGTCCGCAATCAGTTGCCAACGCAAGTGGTTAAACGTCGACATCTCGTTGTCGTTGATAACTAACTCTGAAAACGCGTCTGAAGACTACAGAAAGATGACAGAAACGTGACGAATTGGTTTCAGGTGAGCTGAAATTCGAATCAAGGGCAGCGGAGAAGAAAGAACTGACAGGCGAAAAAGAAAGAAAAAAAATGGATTCTCACGACAACGAGATAGGGTCCCAGCTTCGTGATCCGTGGTTAGATCTACGTGGGATGCCACGAGACGTAATCACGCCAGGTGGGTAGAAGCGGACAGGTATTTGGAGCGCGACAGGAGCTCTCTAGGAGAATGTTCTCTGCAGCTGGCTTCCACCACAGGGCGCGGGGATTTGCATGTTACCTAATGCACGCGCACGGCAAATGAAATTAGCGGCGATTAGGTCAGAAGGTCACCCAGTTCGCGTGTACCAAGGTCGGCTGAGTTGGATGGGTCGTACGTGTATACATGCGTGTATGTACGCGTGTGTGCACCTTGTAATCGGTAGAAAAAACCATGACGATGTCACATGCGCAATGTGTTTCCTTTTTTCTCCTTTTTTTTTTTTTTTTTTTTTGCCATTCTGTGGAATGTTGGAAGATCTGTTTCTCTCTCTCTCTCTCTCTCTCTCTCTCTCTCTCTCTCTTTCTGAAGATGACTAGAATACATTTTGTGACTAGTCACGGGATGGACAAGTAAAATTGGATCTAGCATCTGTTCACAGGTACCATTTACTGTGTACATGATATATTATGCATCTTATACGTAAAACATTCTGAAATTTCATTACCATTCTCAATAAAACTGTCAGAATTGTATCGGTAAAGTTTGAGATCAATTTCAAAACAAGATACTCATTGCCAGTGTGTTTAGTTACGTAAAAGATCAGTATCAACAGCGTGAAACTCTTTCAGAAGTCCTGAAACAGACCACCTACGTTATCACGGATTGTACAGTCGATTATTACAAAGGGAAAATACACCATCGATCGAGCGACCGATTGTTTCGAGTGTGATGGACGTGGAGAGGCCTGATACTTAGCGAAGGGACGAGCCGACGAAGGAAGAGGGGGAGAGAGGGGGCCAGGAGAGGTCATTGCAGCGGAATAACGTGGATTGGAATGGCATGGACGTAGCCAGTTCGCATTGAACTGCCGAATCGCGCGAGTCGTTTCGATTTTCCTCTCTCTCTCTCTCCCTCTCTCTCTCTCTCTCTCTCTCTCTCTCTCTCTCTCTCTCTCGCGACCGGTTCGTCCTCGCCACGTTGGATGCCCGTTTACTGTTGACACTGCTACCAGCCACTGCCGTCGATAACGGACCCTAAAATTGGATACCTATGTGCAGGTGCGGTTACGACGAGATTATGTCACGCCTTAATATACATGCATGTGTACATGTACGAAAAGATGTGGGGTTTCTGGTGGAGATCGAACCGATGTATACCTGTATACAAAAAGAGCCACGTTATATGAGATATATAATGGAGACGTCACGTACACGAGACACTTATCGGAGTCGATTCAGAGGGCGTTCGAGAGGAAAGACAACAGAGATAATAAAAGTTCACCGCGCGACCCGTTGGATCGTTTACGCGGGTGTCGCGTGCGTGGGCCGTTTGGTGTTTCCCGGCGGCACGGCGGTGCCCGTCTGAGTTGCTGCTCCCGTTGACAAAGTGTAGGCCGTAGGAGAAACAAGCCTATCATCGCCACACCCTGGCGGCACAGACGTGAAAAACCTTCAGACCCGGTGGAGCCTTGCCTTGTATCTGTCGATGATATACATCCTCTCTTCCTCTTCTGCTCGACGCGTTTCATGCCGGTTGATTCGTTCGAACCAATCTATCAAAGTTCCAAAACTAATTCTCAATTAGTTCCATTTAATTTTTATCCTTTCATTTGTCTCTCTCTTAAATTGCTAACCGTCCTGTCTTTACCTGTTCTAGATAAAGATAGATCCGTTAACGTAAAACCTGAAGATGATCCTGACGTCGAGCAGATACAGTACAAGCCCGCTAACAAACCGCAGAACACGATCAGCCTGATCGTTTGCAATCAACGTGTAAACGATAGACGAGAGATTATCGACCTATCGGGTTACACGGATACATTCGGATCAGCCGAACAAAATATCTGCCAATTTGCCAATTGTGCGAGGTCGGGAGAGTCTGCGAGAACCGCCGGGCAACAATCTGTCTCTGTAAAGATTCCAATTCCTTCGATGGACAAGAGTCGCGCGCGACTTGGTGCTAGCAGCAACTAACCGGTCATGCACATGCGCCTTATGTACTAGTGGATCTTGTATCGCTATGTATCGAGCTCCTCCAACCGAACACTACCTCCACACGTTCGTTCCGATTAGTTCGGTGCTTCGTATCCCAGGAACGGTTGATTGTAACCTTTCAATTAAAAAGTAGAAGTTTGATTACGCAATACTGTTGCAAGGAAGAAGAGACGAGCTTTAATGAGGAATTAATTATTAATACATAGTTATTAGACTGCAGATATATATATATATACATACACAAATTTATATGTGACTGATATAAGTTTCTTCTAAGTTATATATATATATATATACACACACACATATAAAATTAGTTTCTAGAAACAATTTTGTTGCTTGGTGAAACTAAAAGAATTTGACTTGTCTGCATTAAATAGTGTAGTATGAAATTTTAGACATTTCTAATAATTTTAGATTCCAATAATCAGTCTAGTAACTATCTGTATGCTTGGCTATGGAGGTTGATATCCACAATTTGTGAAAATTGATTGAATGGATTTGGTAAAATGCAAAGGCTCTGGCGGTGTTTTGTTGTGGGAATATCCTGTAGAAGGATGGACAACCTGAAAACGCGTATATATCGTTTTAGCGTGTTCGCTGGGAGAGTATTTCGCGTGGAGCGAGCGGCCACGGGTGCAGGATAATACGTACGTATGTGCAGAACGTAGTTACGTACCGGGCATGCATCTTTATTATTGGCCGAGAACCCGTACGCGCGGCGAAGGTTCGATGAACCTTTACAGCTATGTATACGGACATGTACCCTTCTGATTGAAACTCTCCCAAGTGTATATTCGCTGAAAATCCATTGGGTCTCGCCAGTTCTCCTGGGGAAGGGAACCGGTACTTGTTCAACACATTGTAACTAACTTCTTCGACTCGCTCGTTCACGCTGCTTTATGGTGCTTTATCTATTGGCCAACGGATATTCTCAAATATTGCATCAGGTCGTGGCTTCTAAAACAGATGTTTTCAGAACGATCTCTGATGGTCGTTTGTTTCAATTTCAAAATATTTCGTATGGTAGAAAAGTGAGCGCCAAGTTTCAATATACTCAAATTTATTTTTTAGCAACTCCAGAAGTTTCACCGAACTAAACGTGAAACTCGTGGAAATTTTAATTTTCGCGGCATGATAACGAGTACACGTACGCGAAAAAGAACACGTATATAATATATTATATAATATATTCGTAAAGTTTCCAAACAAGCCTGTACAATATATTATCTATCACAATATTTAACGTGCCGTGTATATCTGTAGACATTTGCCAACTTATCACAGCCGATCCACCTCTTATCAGGTTCACTTCGAATTCCGTCGAGCTCTCTGCGCGCTCGGGAGGTGCAGTCCCAATGGAAAATGTTGTGCGTGCGTCGTAGGTTAAAGGATCGTCTCGTTTGTGAATTTTCCTGTGAAAGTTGTGACGTGATCGTTAAACATCGTAGCAATATCCCTATACAATAGCGCATTCGCAACAATTTGGCGAAATGTTTCGGCAAATATTGGAGGTTCTAGGAGGAAGCTCGGTACACGTATATGCGATAGTACATACATGCGCAATAGTTGCAAAAAGTATTTGTATATTATTTACTTTCGTTTCCCAAAGGGAACTTACGTCTGATACTCGTGCGTTTCATCAAATTGTACGAAACTATTCAATAATTTAAAATAATTAAAAAATTGATCAAGTACTTTTTGTAACCGACGCAGCGATTATTAGTTCAGTTCGTCCTCCTCGCGATATAAGTATTTCTAGGTCATAGCGGTGAAAATGTTTGATGCGCGTTTTCGACCGGCGTCCTTCGTTTCTATAATTATTATAGCGCGTGTTTCGTTAGCGGCTACCGTTTTGCGCGTGTCCACACGGCGCGAACAGATCGAATTCATGCTCGTAAGAGAAGATACCTTGTCAAGGATGTCACACTTGCGGTTTCAACGCTGCACCTGTGCTATTAGTCCAAAGACGTTCGCGTGCGTTTTCCTGTACCCGGGAGAGACGTGTATCTCGAAAGTGACGTACGACGAATGGGTGAACGACGTATCGTTTGATCGCATTTTACCGATTCGACGAGTCTTCTGCTATGTGTGTTCCGCCCGCTAATTGTGTTCTTTTTGTCTGTGACAGGCTCGAAGCGGAATGTCCATGGGTTCGGGAGATCGGGCACCGTTTAAACGGGCAACAGCCACTTCTGTACCGATCACGAACAAGCCCCCAAAGACCCGGTGAGTCGTCATTGTTTCTGTAAAAATGAGATTTACAATAATTATTGCAAACAACCTATTTGAAACGTTGTAATGTTAACACTAGAACAACCTTAATAGACAATTAAAGCATGAAACTTCCATTGGAGACATTGAAGTAAAAGAAATAGAATAACTTTATAGTATGGAGTACGCAAGTTTTTATTATATATAACTTTAGAAGTTAATGTATATACTAAAATATAATATATATAATAAAAGCTTAAGTCGCTATTTTAAATCTCTAAAATTTCTAACTGAGATTAAAAATTGGCTATTTTGGTAGTTCTAACGTTAAACTGCACGATAACCAAGTTAAACACTTTTCAATTTGAATTACATGATAATCATGGTTTCATATTTGTAACATATCTAGGAAACATCTAGAACAGATCCGTAGAAATAATCAAGACTTAATCAGTCACTGAATACGATTTCCAAGCGATGTTTCCGCTGCAACAAGCTTCTCTTTTTGCGTTCCATTGCGTTAGAGTGAAAGCTGGTTAAAAAATGATATGTATCGTTCTTTCTGCTTCGGCAACTATATAAGTCGACTCTGTACTTTGCCACTTGTTGTGAAACGAACGTGCATTTGTTTATGTCGGAATATTTCACGATTTTCCTGTTTGGCAGACACGACCGGTAATATATGTTTCTACATAGCCGATGTGAGTCGATAACAAAGAGGGGAAAAGTTAACCTGCAGATGGCGACAGTAGTTAGTCTGTAGACAAAGACGCGAAAGGAGGTGAGGGACGTACTGTGTTGGCGGTAAACTTGTCTGATTAATGTAACAAAAGTTGAGAGTCGAGAAATCGTAGTTTGTCTCATTATCGCAATTGTAATGTGCTTCCTTTGGCAGGAAGGCTTTGCCTTGTCTGTCACGCATCGAAAAACCGGTCGCGCCATCATTTCTTCCAGAGATTCCGTTATTTGTCGCAGCCATTGGCGTCGCTTTCTTCCCACCAAATCGCTATCACTGAATTACACTTGGTGATTTTTATTTGATCCTAATCGAATCATGCAAATTTTTTATTACTCTATTAGTCTCTCTTTATGATCTGTATGGTTAATTCGAGTCATTTAAAGGAATTTATGAATAGGTTGCTCAACACCATTTTGGAAGCTTCGTTCACATTGGGGATATAGCTCAGTGGCAGAGCATTCGACTGCAGATCGAGAGGTCCCCGGTTCAAATCCGGGTGTCCCCTGTTTATTTATTATATTTTTTTTCTATCAATATTGAAATATCATAAAAGTAAATAAGTTATTTTTGCAAGAAACAAAAGTAACATATGCAAAATTCTATTGCATAGAATGCGCATAACATGTGTAAGTATATAAAATCTATAAAACTTATCATTAATCTATGATAATTAAAATAGGTAAAACGAATTTTCATGGAGAAAAAATATTCTGCGGTGGAGAAACCAGTAACAGTTCCTCCTTTTTTTCCCCCTCTTCCCCTTGTTAAGACCACGTTACTGGCAATTTACATAAGACGTTGGAAGAACATTAGCCAAGCGCAGATGCAAAATGAAATCGATCTGATTCACTAGATCCTCGTCCCTGGTAAATGGATCAAACGATCGAGGGCATTGACCAGCGATCAGTGATAGAAATGACCCACCAGCTGGTCACATCTCGATGCATGTCATAATTGCTGAAGACGTTAAACCCGTTCAACTCTTCTACACTTTCCTTTCTTTTTTCTTCTTTTTCAAGAAAACATAAATAACTAGCAGCTAAGTCGATACAATTTATTAAACGTTCGACAATTAAATAGACCAAGGATGAACTTCGTTTAATTTCAGTGAGGCAGAATTGCAGTGGTAACAATGGGAGAAAATTTGAAAGTCTCTGGGAAAGTTCAACCAATTAATCCTCTCTGGGCGAAACTGTAAAAACCAAATGCGAAGAACGAATTTGAAAAAGAGGCAAAGAAGCTTCGTCGTTGTAATTCGATAATGAGTTCGCTGTTGGCGTGCTCTTTGTGGGCGCAGGTGGGAGTGTTAACTCGCCTACGTGTCGCACGATCCTTTTTCATTTGCACATTCTTTGCAGAAACGTTGATTCTTACCATCGTTCTTCGCCTGTTTTAAAACAACTTCGTGTGCATCTTTTTTGCCCACTCTTTCACTCATGAAAATTCAACGCGCTTTCCACTTGTAACATAGTTACAATATCGTAGTCTCAATCAACTGTGGCCTTTATAACATGATTGAAACTTCAGATATTAATGTATTATACAGGGTTTTAGAAAAAAAATATGTACACGTGTACACACTTTCAATTTAGATGTATGTGTGTGTATATACATACATAATATACATATATAATACATATGATACATATATATAATATAATACATTATATATATATATACATACATAAACTCGTAACTTATTCTCTTCAACTTTGAGAATATTCGACATGTTTTATAGTCATAGTATTTTTATTGAAACTTTCAGATCGAGGTTCGAATCGAAGCCATCGGCTGGCACGGGGAAAAAACGGGACGTGGTCACGTCGCTTTTCAGCCCGAAAAGGCCAACGAGCAAAAAAGTCGAGCGTCTTGGCAGACACGAGGCGGAGCTAAAGCAGCGATACAAGTGAGTTTCAGCCTGGAACTTTTCAAGTCGAATAGAGACTCCCCGGCGAGATCGGGTTACCGCGCGTCTCGCACAATGATGCGAGCCATGTGACACGTTTCGCCAGTTAGGCGCGTGTGGCGGCTTCTTCTCCTCTGCGAAATGAGAAAAATGCGAAAAGAAGCAGAACCGTTTACAATTTATCGTTCTCGTCGTAAGAAAAATTCAACGACCCCGCACACGCTTCATCTCCAATCGTTTCTCGACACCTTATATACATCATGACAGAGCGTCGATTTCTTTTTTTTTTTTTATCGATATATATTTCTGACTCTTCTGTCATCTCCATAAAAATTGACGCAAGTCGGACAGTTCACCATGAGGACCACCTGTTCCTTTTCCCAGAGGATTTCGTTTGCGTGAGTTAGAAAAGTGGGAGTCCTCAGCTTGTACTACACAGAATGCACTTTCTCTTACTATCAAGATACGCCGGTTGATTATTGCGTGCAAGTAGCTTTATGCTTTTGCAGGCGGACGAATTCTGGTCCGCAGTGAGTGCAGTTCAGTTAGTTTCTTTATTGCACCGACTGCAGTTTTCTCCTTCTTGTCTTCTTGTTCCTGGTAACGGTGAGCGCTGACACCTCCACTCGAACGAACAGAAAAAGGCTCTTCAAAAATCATCATGTATAAACCAGCGGATTGAACTGTCATTTGGTGACTTCATTCACTGACTACTTAGTCGAATTAAATATTCATTTGAACACTGAATGTCCGCTTGAGAACAGGCGTTGTCACGTTTGATTGTGAGTTCTCTCTATCGTCTATTCATGATTCATCACTTTTGTTGAAAGATGGCATTTTAATTCTGTCTAAATAGATGTCGTTACAAAAGTATGAGAACACTTTGAGAACTTTATCAATGTAATCATTATAGTCGTCAGTGTGACTAGTATATAACATATATAGTATATTCTACAAATGTTGGAATACTTTTGTGAATACGTGTGTATTTCAACGTGCTGGTCATTATGCTCATTTAATCAGTTCGTTGTTCTTCCAGGGATATCTGGTTAGCCTGACTAACTTGTATGCATTTCTTCTTTCTAGTGTTTCCCTCTGAATCATGCTGGTCTGACGTAAGAGGACTCATTCTAACCCACTAACTGGTCCAATTCTGTTCCAGGTGATCATAAATCAGCTTCCCCGTTACATCAGATAAGTCATGCTCATTTTTTTCTGTAACCATCGTTACAATCCCATTCATAAATATTAAGGCACTTGGCTACAGCTAAAAAATCAATAGAAAGTTGTTGAAACATTCAAGGATAGTTACATATATTCATCGTGAGATCGAAGTTTATGAGAACGTCTCGTTGAAAGTTGTTTAACGTAACGCCTGTCGACGATGTCTACTCGTTGTCGCTTAATTAATGTCGGTTCTTTGCGCGAGTAAAAGAAACAGAGAAAAAAGAAAGAGAAAAAAGAAACAGACATAGAGAGAGAGAGAGAGAGAAAAGCATAGGCCGATTCTTACGGGACCTCTAAAGTGGTGTGACGCTCGATGGATCGACGACCCACTCTGACAATGAGAGCGGTACTATGTATGTACTTGGTTGACGACCTATATACCCAGTGAATCAAAAGTCAATGAGCTTCTCCGTTGCAATCCGGTGACTTCTTTACATTTATGGCAATATATCGTAGAACGATGTTCAGCTAAATGAACATGGCTTAGCGATGGCTTTAAGTCGTCGTGAACTCTGTGCAATATAGATAACATTGATTTTAATATCTGTATGTTGCACAAACGTTTTTATGACTAACTATTCAGTTATTACTAATAAAAATTTTATAAACTGCAAGTTGCAAATCGTTATTGGTATCAGTAAATTATACTGTGCAACACCAGCTTGATAGTAAAACAAGTGCAAATTACAGTTATCGACTTGCGCAGGTATAATATATATATATATTATTTAATATTATTTAATATAATATATTATATCATTAAAATATCATATACATATAAAAAAAAAGAAATCTATAATTCACAATTTGTAATTGTCAGATCACTGATATCATTAATTGGCAAATTATTGCGCACGGAATAACAAATGTTAAACATTTCTAGAGACTTTCACGAGTGAAATCACGAATGTAAAAGCTTGCAACGGGATGCTTTCTAAAGACCTTTGAACAAGGACATAGTCAATTGGGAGAAAACGAGGGATAGAGTGACGTCATATGCAAAGAACTGATCGAAGAACCAGCATCAATCCCGTGTCTTTATCTATTCCCTGTAGTCGTTTATCAACCGCTTCCAAAAAAAGAATCCAAAATGGAAGACGTGCCACATTCCAGGCTTGTGATTGTTGCCTGCTCAATATTTGCGCAAGCCGACTGCAACAATCGCTGTTTGTTTTGGGTATAAATGTTCGTATCAAGGATATCGCGGCCGCGTGACAAAAATACGCCCGCGTGTTTTCCTCCCGTGGCTTATTTTGTCATTTGATCACCGACATTTTTAACAGTCCAACTTCATTTTATAACACGCATCGAATTTGTGATGTCTTTTTATAATACAAGTCACGAAACACGTTTTCAAGAATTTTTCTTAATTTTTGAGAAAAACGTACACAAAGGATGTCATAATTTATTATAAAAAAATGCCACAAATTTGGGATGTGATAGATTCAATCCTCGCCCATAATTCACCAATGATCTGTCCTTATCTTTCAGTGTCTTCGCAAAGAAAACCATAGTTCCTTTCTCCTTCTTCCACACAAGTCACCGAAGATCGAAATTCTGTGAAATAGTTATCCGACCGAGTGCTATTGCACGGTAACCGATCAGGTCATGAAGTATGTATGAACCTCCTACACCTGGTGATAACGATATCTTTCTTGCGTCTCCTTGAGCCGCAGATAAGGCCGCGTCGTCAGCCGATAGCAATTCCTGACGATAATTTACGTGTTGAATTTATAACCTCGTTACTTGCTTCGGGACTGCTAAATCAAATTAGATACTCGGCATCAGCAGCGATTCAGGGAAAGCACCACAGCTCCATCAGCCTTGATCTCGTTTATCGTACAGCCCGCTATGTTTTGGTATTATATTATGTGTTGGTCCCTTCCAAAAAAAAAAAAGAACGAATCGGAGAATCGGATATAAGCTGTCCTTTTTCTCTTTTCTTTTTTTTTTTTAGACTGAAATAACGAGGGTTAGCTGTACCGAGAGTCGTTTCATTTGAAGAGAGAATCGAAGGATTTAGAGAATAACGAATGTTTATAATCAGCCTTCTGACCGATCGTGTCTGGAGGAACGCGGTGACGTAGACTGTTGCATCGGGAACGTTACACGGAATATTAATCGAGGAACGAACAACGCGCAAATATTTAACGCGCATCGATAAGCCGACGTGCCTACATCGTGACGGACATTCTCTCTCATTGATATTACCAACGCGTCCACCTTCGTACGCCTGAGAAATGTTAATCCATGCCAAACGCAATTACGCGTTGTTCCAGACACAATTAAGGGGGAGGGCCATAACATTCGATCGTCCGATGAGATATTCAGATTCTTTTCGTTGTCCCGTCTGCTCCTCAGTCTCGCAAAGAAGTACATGTACGTTTATAAACCTAGTGAATGTTATCTAGATCGGAGCGAAGCAACGCGTTGATAAAGTAAAATGGTTTGGATACCATTCTAATTGAAGAAAAAGAGAAATACTAATTGAATTCTAATTGAATACTTTCTTCGGAGTTACGAAACGTGTAACGATCCACAAAAATAGTTGAGCACTTGCAATTTTTTAAAACTGTTTGAAATTCTGTTATCACTCCGATAGGAACGATTATCGTTATTATATTGGTCAGATTCGAACACGTAGAAAGAGAAGAAATAGTCGTTTATTCGTAGAAAGAAATTTTTGTAACACCCCGTACAATGAACTCATTATGGTGAACAGCCGATCGTATATTCTTCTTTCTTTCTTTTTTTCAACTGGACGGCGGTTGTTGCCAGCTAGAATACTTTCAAACATCGTACCCAAGATCATATATAGACGGATCTCTGCTCATTTTTGAGCCGTTTTTCTACGGCTTCGGCATTTATCATGAGCTCAAAGGTATTTATACGTTCGCCATGTTTCCGTGTTAAACTCGATGAAATGACATACACACGTTGCAAAAGCGTTACAAAGATAAGTCCATAATAGGCGTGCTTCGTGAGCATGTTGGCTTTATGACACGATCAGATGTATCCGCAGACGTTACTTACCTCGCCACGAAACCGACCCTTATCAGATTGCAATCGTCAGAGTCGAGTCATCGATTCGGTCGTTCCATGGAAACAGACTGACTTCTCTCTTTGTGTGTTTCCACCGAATCTAGTCTTGTTCTATTTCAGTTCTAGATAACCGTAACAAATGTAACAAACATTTGGCAGAGATATAATATTTCATTTCAATATGACATTTATATATATATAAGCAGATCCAACCTAGACCCGGTCTAATCTTAGCCAGGTTTAACCCAGACCTTGCCAATACTTGAGTCATGCCGTACTTGGCTCGACAATACTTAGAAACCGATGTTACATTCTACATCGTAGAATTCGCAATCTGCACGGATCTAAAAGCAATTTAAAGAACAGTACGCATTTTTACTGTTGTTGCTAAAGCCTAAAGTTAATTGCAATAATTGATGTTTCATTGAAAGACAGATGAAGGGTTCATCTCAGGTAGAGATTCATTCCAGGAATGTTTAGACCACCGTGTATAGTATATACCATATGTCGACCGTATGAGAAAACTGGTCGACGCTGAGACGTCTGCAGATTCCGTGGCCTCCTTAAGCAGCTTCTACCTCCTCTTCCTCGCCTCTCTGTACTCGCCTAACCATCCTCGACGGTGTACGTACTCGTTCCCAGAGAGTTGGCACAGACTGTCTTAAGCCCCACCACATGATTCCCCGCCAATTATCTCTGTTTCTCTTTCATCTTCTTTTACTGTTGCGGTTACGGGGATCTTCGTTCGTAAAAAAAAAAAAAAAAAAGGATTGAACAAGAAGTCAAACCGATCGGCGGCTCGATCGGTTAAACAGCGCTTTTCCTGAAAGTGCGTAAATTCCAACCTTTGTAGATGGCTCTACAGAGTTCTCGATCACTCTATTATAAGAGGCAACGTGTACAGTGTCTTTAACAACCAATGCTGCTCTCTCCAACAGTTGTTTCTCAATTTTCTTCCTTGACTGGCTTCTGTTTCTGTTCTCGTGACGAATTTTTCATTTTGAAGGAATCTTGCGCAACTAAAATTCCACTTTTTCATGCTGTTGTAGTACAGTTTGTATATCTCATCCGTGTGACGTCTCCCCGATATCCAGATAACGATTTACCGTAGATAAAAGCGAAGAGAATATTTGCTTTTCACATAAAAAGCACCTTTCATGTCTATACGGTGAATTGGTCCTGAGAAGGATCGACAGCATCGTCGTTCAGTGGTAATACTTCCAAGTATATTCGACGCCTAGACGCGTTCTCAAGCCCTTCGTCCAGTAAAATGGTCCGTGGTGGGGTAGGCCATTCTGGAGGGGACACGAATCGAGACTCGGTATTCAGTGCTCGATGTACAGTTGTAGAGAGTGTGTCGTTTTTCTGTGTTCTTCGAGGACAAGTTCTTGGAGTTATCCTACAAAAAAAAGACAGCCGTCGACAATATATAGAAACTTCGATTTTTAGGCTCCAGATTTTTTGATTAAGAAAATTTCAACGAGTACATCGAGTAACTGGTGTAAAACGATGATCAGAATTTCGTGAGAGTTTTCGAATTACCGATCCGTGTTTGACCGACATATTCGGGCGCTCGATTCCATCCGGCAGGATTCGTTCGGAAAGGCTTACTGTCCAACGAATTCGACGTTCAAGGATGCAAGTGTATCTCTTAGGCAGATATCGAGAGGAAACACACTCGCGCCACGGAGGTCGGCCGGTCGATGCAACAAGTGGTCGCCGTCGGAGGCTAAGAACCAGGCGAGTCCTCCGTGCGTGCTCGGCTGGAATTCGTGGACGCTGCTCGTGAGAGACACGCAGGCCTCGAAAAGTGGCTCGAGGCCGCCGCATCTCGACGTACGAATCTTCGAATTCCTTTTTCGGATCGTGTCGTCGTACGCTGCTAGCCGATCGTCTCTCCCTTGTCGTGTAACCTTTAACTTCGAGCGACATCGTTCAGAAACCAAGAGAAGCCCGTTCTCCCAGAAGGAGATTGAAATGGAAATTCTTCTCCACGTATTCTCTAGTTGATACTCGAAGCTCGACGTTGTTAAACTCGATGGCGTGAAAGTGGCACGAACGCTTTCTTTGCGAAGAAATTTCGTAGAATTTCACCCGGTAGCATCCTGAAAGAAAAGTGGTACAGAAAACTGATACAAAAAAAAAAGTTCCTTCCACTTCCCCGATATCGCGTGCAACGTGTAAAGGCGCTGATTGTAGGGAATCTAGATTGCCTTTGTGTACATATCCTGAAAATGGAAAATTCTTATCGATTGGGATCAGGTTACTTTCGAGATCCAACACAACGATGGAGCACTTCCAACAAATTTTTCATCGGTGCAACGAGATCTTGTCGTCTAATGTAGTAGCCGGATCGAATGAATTTCTGATTGATAAGCTCGATAATGTCGTTTGTCGGGCACGAGGGGACCGAAAATAATAAATGCTCGCTTTCTTGGGAATAATGGTTTTGGAATTTTGGTTGAGTGATCAGTGAAGTGTGAAGAGCGACCATGATGAAGTTCAGATCGCTGTTTCGCAGAGGCCAACAACAACCGCCGACGCAGTCGCAACAGCAGCAGCAGCAGCAACAACAGCAACAGCAGCAGCAACAGCAACAAATCCCGCTGCGTCAGGCGCCAAGCGCCTCCTCGCTCGAGGCGAAGAACGAGAATCCATCGGTGGGCAACTGGGGCTCCCTCGGTAAGGAAGGGACCAGGGGGAACTCCAAGAGCAGCTACAATCCCAAGGGACCCGGCAAGGGGTCCAGGATGCAAGAACTCGAGCGCGAGATCGAGGTGTTGCGCAAGGAACGCGTACGGCTCGAGTCGAATCTGCGAGAGGCGACCTGCCATGCTCAGAATCTTCGCGAATTGCGTGCCGAGCTCGCTTCTCTCAAGGTAAGGTGGTCTCTTATCTTGGATATTCGCGCTTGATGTTAATATTTACCTTTGCGACTTACAACTCGTGAAGTTCGTAGCATTTTTATCGTAAATTTCTGCGAAAAAACGAAATACAGGTGTACTCGAGCAAACGGGAAGAGACATTAGAAATTTCTCAGTGTCCAAAAGCACGCAGATCTATTTCGTGAATGTGCAAATTGGTAAAATTTGTTCAAATACATGCGATTTATTACTAGTCGTTGTCAAATTCGTTACTTACCGAACGACGACGATTAATATTGAAAGTCGTCGCGGTTTTGGAATTTTACTCGAATTTTAACAATATCCCCGTTTATTGTGTCGTTTGCTTTCTTTTCGATTTCTTCCCACCTCCTCCGATCTTTTCGTTCTTCCACCTCGCGCGTAAATCTGCCTCTCCCACTTTGGATCCTCGTTCTCGTTTAACATCGCCTTACAAGGAACAGAAACACCAGGGGATCGATTTCTACCGAGATGAAGTTGGTTAGTTAATCGATATTAACGATTCGAGACGCACGTGGGTAATCCCACTTTTTTTCCTTTTCCTTCCCTCCTCTCCGCCCTGGCAGCTTACATTACGCGAAGCGGAAATTGTGTAATTACCGAGGCTAATCTTACAATTCAAGAACAGACGTAATATCAAGATAATTAAAAACGAATAATTCATGAAAAGTAATGTGTGTATAATTCTTCTTTTTCTTTTTTTTTTTTTTAATAAATCTAATTGGTCTACTTATCGGTAGAGGGCTGGGATTATCTTTCCCGCCAATTTCTCCTTTCTTTTTCTTTTTGCCGCAATGCAAAAGATTTGTTCATACGAAAATTTCAACGTTGATAAAGGTATTTAATTTCAATATATTGTGAAATACAAACAGAAATGGAAGAGCTTATTTACTCACGTGGGACGACGTTAAAATAAAATTTATTTTGTTAAAGTGAAAATAATGCTCCATCGTTCCGGATGATAAAAAACAAGATTTATTGAAAATGAGGGATTAGGCTCGGAATGTTTCGTAATTGAAATTCCGGATTTTTCGCCAATTTCGGAAGGGGGTTAAAACGTATCCCGAGGGACGAATCCCAGAGGGCGTAAGAAGAGGGATGTTTACGAAGGAAGGAAAACCTAGCGAAGTGAAAAACGACTGCGAACGCTATGAAAAAACGTTGTTTCTCCACGTCCACGGTAAACGACAGATAAACACTTTCCTCTGTAAATTGTTTGCTCTCTGCGGAGAGTTGTTAACAGATAACGATCGCCTGTTTAGACAGTTTCGCGAGATGTCCGGTCGATCTTCGATAAACCTAACCTAAAAACGTCGCCTCGGTCAAGAGGCGATCAACAGGAGAATAAACATCGTTCACCTTGAATCAGAAACTTAGATTTCTCAGTATATTGTCACGGTATATCTCGGCGTATTGCGTTTCCTCGTGCCAGTCAGCCCGAGTAATTAGAACACGATCGGTCACCATATTCCTTCTCGTTTACGTAAGCGTACGTCTTGGGCATCGTGTTTTTCATATAAATGAAACTGGTAATGAAACACGCGAACGTTGTATAATAATAGCAAAAAAAAGAAAGAAATGTTATAACGTGACAACGATATGATTACTCTATAAGAGGAAAATCTGATGTTACGTTTCTTTGAATGTTCATGATCAATAATGTTTCTCAATTGCAGGAACAACACACTTTAGAGTTGGAACGTCTTACCGAAGAGAACGAGGCTCTCCGCGTGAAGCTCAGAGACGTGGCACATTCTCCTCTGTCAGACTCTGAGAAGCAACAGTTGCTTCTGGACGCGTCGAGGCTGCACAATTCGGCGCCAGCGTCGATAGCAATCCCCCAGGATGAAGGATCCACGCCTATCGCTGGTATGCCTCAGGACAGTGCTCAGTGCACCACCCCGGACTGGGACAAGCACTCCTCTAGTTCTGTGTCAGAGGTCTCTGTCGCTTGTCTGCAGGATAGAATCTTGCAGATGGAAGAGACGCATTACTCTACGAACGAGGAGTTGCAAGCGACGATACAGGAGCTAAGCGATCTACAAGTGCGTGCAGTCAGTTAACTGTTGGTTGATACGAAATGATAGTTTATCTCGTTTGCAGGCGCAGCTTACAGAACTGCAAGCTGACAATGAAAGACTAACAGAGGAGAAGGACGTGTTGTTGGAGTCGCTCTGCAGACAAACGGAGAAGCTAGAAGACTCTCGTTCCAAGGTTGATACGCTGCAAGGTTTATTGTTGAGGGAGGAGCAGCCTCAAGAGTCTTCCAAAGGTTATAACACAGAAAGAGAACAGAAATTAGTAGATCTTTTAAAAGTAAATACGCTTAATTTCATATCACCAAGCTGTAATAACTTTCGCATTAAATGAACTATGAACTAATTATATCAATTGATTGCAGAGTGCACAAGAGGAACGAGAATCCTTGCTGCAGAAACAAGAAGAGCTAACGTCCGAAGTGAAGAATCTTCGAGCAGCCGCGGAGGTCAGCGCCGCAGAAACAGAGCGATTGACAAAATGTGTACATTTGTTAGAGTCGTCGGTGGAGACGGCGAGTATCGAGCGGAAACAACTGGACATGGAACTAGCAGAGGCCAGGCAGGAGGGTGCAAATCGGAATATAGAGATCAGTAGGTTGGCTACGCTCTTGGAGAACGCGCGAGCGAAGATCGAAGAATTGGAGCAGTCGAGGCAGGTGGAGAACAAAAGCGAGGCAGATGAACTTCTGGATGCCGCCAGAAGAGAAAAGGATACTTTGGAGACACAAGCGGCGGCTCTGCAGGAACAGCTGGCGCGTTCACATTGCGACCACGACCGTCTTAGAGATCAGTACTCGCAACTTCAAGAGGAATATAAAGTACGTTTAGTATAACAAAGGGAATTACAGGAATGTGTGTATGTGTTATATGTTATACATATAACTAGACTGTGGATTTTTGTGCATTTGAAATAAATTTTCATAAAAATCCGCAGTGTATATATAAACACATTATGTACACAATTACCAAATGGGAATATTTAGATATCTCCATTATTAATAGCTTTATGAAAAAAGTCTTTAAAAAGTTGCATTACTTCAACAAGCGTATGTAATGGTAGAATAAACTTTGTTTTAATGAATTTTTTTACAAAATTATAAATGACGGAGATATTTAATTACCACAATTCAATGTAATTGGCAAGAAATTAATTGAATATTTTACAGGTAGCACGTAACAACGCGAAATCGGCGATAGACGATCTGGAATACAGGCTAAACCAACTGAAGGACGAGAGGTTATCCGTGAGTACGGAACTGCAACTCGTGAGAGATTCTCTTGCAGAGTTGCAGGCGCAATGCCAGAGACACTTGGAAGATAAGAGAGAGTTGAAGGCTGCGTTGAACGAGGCCCAGAGAAGGGAGCGCGATGCTCAAACACGTCAGTACGAATTGGAGCGTTCGTTGGCCGAGGAACGTAAGTTGAGACAAGAGCAGGCCACCGAGTGGGAACAGTTTCAGACGGACCTCCTGATGACTGTTCGCGTTGCGAACGACTTTAAAACGGAGGCTCAGAGCGAGCTGGAGCGGGTCATGATGGAGAATAAAGCGCAGAGGGACAAACTGAGAACGCTAGAAGCTCAGCTCGATAAGCTGAATAAAGGTAAGTAGACTGCCTCTCGGAATCTCTTACTTTACTACTGTTAAACATGAAAAGAGAAACAATCACACTTAAACTTGATTACCACGATACAGTAGGGAAACGAAATTCGATCAGTCTATATTAGGTCAGATGATTGATATTTAACGCGTTAGAGGCGGTTTCTAACCAAAAAAAGTCCAAGGACCGAGGAAGTACAGTGATTAATACAATGCATGTTATTTTGCTTTTTTTTTCAATTTCGTTTGGATGTCAGGCAGCGCTGCTGGAAGCTCACGCAAACCCGCTAGCAATATTTTAAAACGCGGTCGTACTATTATAAAAAAGCGGCACGAGTCAACAAAAAAGAGCGTTCCGAGATCGAACGTATTGAAAATAATGGATGAATCAGATCCAAGTGACATGGAAGATTTGAAGATCGACGACTCGAAAGAGTTGAACTTAACGATCTCTCACGAAGATACTGAATCCGATGGTAGTATCAAAGTTTCACAGTCCAAAGAGCCCGTTAAGCTAAACGACAAGTTAATCTCTGGAGAGGAAGTTGAGATTCGTCCTTCTTTTGAGTCAAAAAACAGTCTGTCGGAGCCTGTCGACGATTTTGAAGAACGATCTTCGCTAAAGATGGACGATTCCGACGACAAATCGTTAGAGGCTTCTGACTTCCAAAGAACAAGGTCGAACAAGAGTTTCAAGACCTTAGATTATCCAAAACTATACATATCCGCTACATCAGTTTTGGAGGAAAATGAGATTGCAAAATCGTCCCTGTTGAAAAATATAAAAGGCATTCAGAACGTTGGAACGGACTCTTATGGTATTGAGATTTCCAACAGCCGATTTTTCGTTCCCAAAGACTACGTGTATTCCGGAGTGGAGAACGCAATGGACGATTTGAAGTTTGAGGTGGATCCAGAAATGAGGAAAGTGTTGCAGGAAAGCACCCAAACAAATAACAATTCGATAAACATTGATAATTTTGAAGTGATGACCGATGTTCAAGAATCTCCACACGCGAACGAATCTAAAGCGAAAGCTATATTTTCGTCCGATTCGAAGAACAAAGAAAACTCTTTGCTCTTGCAAACGTCAAAGTTCAAAGAATCGAAGGAAGAGTACAAGAACGATTCTTCTTCGAACAAAAAGCCAAGGTTATTCCTGAAGAAGAGCGAATCCAGATCTGGCAGTGAAATTGTCGACTCCCTTTTAGATACCAATCACAAGCAAAACATTTTTGATTCTGCCTTGAAAAATCGAATCTTCTCTACCTCTTTAGACAATCTGAACTTACGAACTCACTCTGCTGATAATCCGAGTAACAGTGTTACAAGAAAAATAAGACAAAAGGAAGATTCAAATCCCTATAACGATTGTGACAGTAGAATACGTTACAGAGATACCAACGATGTTGCAACTGCAAGGCCAAGAAGTTTTTCAATTGAACCTTACTTACCCTGTAAGTCACCAGATGACATAGATCTTTCAAATATCAAAAAGGTGAAAAACAAAGAGAAAGAAAAATATAATAGTACATACCCAATTCTTTCTTCGTTGGAAAATTTACCTAGATCTACCTTGGACACTCCATTCGCGTCGTTCTCCTCTCGAGTAGCATCAAAGGAATTTCCAACTTCCTTCTCAAAAGAAACCACCAGAGGGTTAGATTGCGTTTCGACGCAAAAGACCGTTAACGGGGCATTGAAGTTCGACAGTGATTCACAGAAGATTGGAAAGAATCTAACTCTTTGCGAAGCCAACAGATTGAAACGCATGAAATTCTTGAACATGAATTTGTCTCAATCCGAACCAGCCACAAGGTATGAGACGAGCAACAGTGCGGTAATCACGAGGAGGACAAGAAATGAGAGCTCAAGCTCGATCTCCGAGTCGAAAATAGGTCAGAATAGTAGCGATTCGATGTTCAAGGATAAGTTACTGATAGGGAGGACGTCCTCTTTAAGAGAGAAATTTGAGACGATCGTAGAAGATGTGGAACTGAGACCAGGCCGACAAATAGGTACAATAATATGCGACTGTAAGTCGCAAAAGTAGTGTGGAAACGTGATTGCTTGTATTTGCAGAATTCAAATCCCCCCACCCCCGTTGTCTGTCCTGGTTTTTTACTCTAGCAAACAGATGTGTTCAAACACTTGTAATACGCCCTGTTTCGTTGCTAGTATTCAGACGTATTTTCTCCTAGGTTCTCAATTCTTTCAACTTCTATACTGTTTGGATTAAGCATTACATCTCATTTATGTTCTCTAGCTTTGTCTGTGATCTAGAATTTCGCTTTTATGTTTTTTTTTGTCCCTCGTTGAAGTATCATTTATGTATCATTTGATGACACACAGATGTAAATATACTTGTGGCCTCACGACTACGAAAACCTCACGAACCTATGAAGAAAGTGATTGGAGTTTCTTTTTTTTTCCTTAGATACTTCTTTTTTTTTGGTCATTCTTGTGCTTTCTTTTACGTGTAAAAACATAGCGCTTATTGCTTTTTCGTTTTTGTTACGCGAATTTTTCCTGGGTGCAGTTGTAGTTCAGTTTCTTTCTATGGTCTTCCAGCTAACCAGAAAGTGATTCAGCAACCGCAACAAAGGCCGGCGAGCACACCAACGGAAACTCAACACTGCGTGTTGACGAGCGTTCAACAGGAGATCGCCGCACGTCGGAAAGCTAATATTTCTCGCCAGGATTCGAGGTTGTCTGTGAAATGTTTGATAGAAAGCATCGAGAATGCTACGAAACAAGCAAAAGCAGGTATGAAATACAGAGATGGATTTCCTACCCAATATATTTTTACATGATTGTGATATAATGATTTGTTGTACAGGACCGGGAAGTCGTAGCAGTTCTACATCCTCCTTGAACTCTATTGGAACGAACGACATAATGACATTAAAAGCTCCTCTTCGTGATCAACAACAGATCAATAATTTAATTTGCACGACCAATTCAACGAATAATAACAAAACACAAACTGCAATCACTAGAAAACCATTATCAGGTAATTTTCTTTTTTGAACGTTGTGATATTGGCTGCTCCAACAAGCAACACGAGATTTGCTTTCAAACGAATTTTGCAAGATTATTTATAAGTAATTTGTATTTATTATATTTAATATATTTAATTTGTATAATTCATATTTGTAAATTAACTTGATTCATACTTTTAAAAGTCTTTTGAAAGTTGATGTATTTTCTGCGGGAGCATTCAAACGTTATAGAACTTTTCAATGATTAATGCAGAAACAAAGTCAACAGTGCCGGTAGTGCTGAGCCCAGGTGAATTGCTGGACTCTGCCGCGCTGAACGCCAAGGCAATCGACTTTGTCCGTCGCAACAGCGTAACAGATTTGTCGGAACGCAAAGATCCTCTCTGTGGACTAATAAAGAACGGAGGCTCGAAACGAAATGCATTGCTGAAATGGTGTCAAAACAAGACTATGGGCTACCGAAATATCGATATTACGAATTTCAGCAGTTCGTGGAACGACGGCCTGGCCTTCTGCGCCATCCTTCATTCCTATCTTCCACAGAAGGTACCGTACGACACTTTGACACCAGTGGAGAAGAGAAGAAACTTTTCTATCGCTTTCTCCGCCGCAGAGAGCGTCGGGATACCTACTACCTTGGTAAGAATTTACAAATTTTGTAACTATTGAATTGCTCGCGAGTAATACGTTTACCAAGAGATCATTTCATTTATAGAACATAGGAGAGATGTGTCAATTGGAGCGACCTGACTGGCAACAAGTTATGACATACGTGACCAGTATTTACAAACACTTCGAAACGTAATTTTCGGTTCCTTTTTTTATTGAAAATTCACCATTGAACCGAGGACGAATCGACAACAAGATCATCTAGTCAACTAAAAAAAAAATTTTTTTATAGGAACAAAATTCTCTCCAAGGACTTTTTCTTTCTTTGTTTTTTACTTTCAAGGATCAATGGATATAGCACTGCCTATGCCTAATGCCTGTGCATGCCGCGAGAGTGGATTTCGACGGGACATATAAACCTAACACCAAATGGAATTGCTTTTTACTATGAGACTGAATGTTTTTAATATACATCATATATTATATATACATATATATATGTTAAGAATTGGAGACAAAGAAATAGAGGCAGGGATTTATAGAGAGAGAGAAAGAGAGAAAGTAACCAGAGTGCGACATGCTACTGCAGGAGAAAAAGAAAAGGAATATAGAAAAATGCAAGCTTTATCGAGTCTTCTTGTGCGTGAGAATGTATATTATATGTATGTTTCAGTGCCTCCTTGGCAAAGCCAACGCATTAATTCTATTACATGCAAGAGGGTTTTTTCTATCGATCGTGTAAGCCTTGCATTTTTTGTAACTAACACAGGTGTCGAGGTAAATATTTCCGTTCCTCTCATACTGTGAGTATTTTTGTACTTGTATTATTTTTCGAGAAACTTTTGTAAAGTTTTACGAATGGATGTACAGAACGAAGCGCCTTAATTTAAAAAGAAGAAAAAAAAAAAAAGAAGACCTAATTTATTGCATTAGTCATGTTTTAGTATATATATTAAAAGCCGAGCAGCAAATTTACTAGAGAGATGGAGAAGCATCGTTTAAGTTCTACTTTCCGTATGTAGTAAGAAACGAACGAAAATATTCATGAAGATTGTGTTCTCTGTGATATAGCGAAAAATAGCTCCGAAACAGAGATAGAGAAGCGTTATCGTTATTGCTCTTATTATTATTATAATTACTATTATTACTACTATTAATACTATTGCTACTATTATATCATCCTCATCGTCATTGTTGTACCATTGTAGACAATATGCTGTCTGACATAAAACAATAAACTTGCCTAATGACCATTTAAGAGGCCGTTTCATCTTTGTTTACGACAGGAAGTTGGCAGATACACAAGTTAAGAAATAATTCTGTTTAATAAGATTGACACAATATTTACAAATTTTGTATATAATATTTACAGTCATTCGCATCCGAAGAAATTAGTTTTCAGTCATTTTATACTTAATCATGTGCATATAATTCAATATCTTATCAAATTATTTTATTTTGCAAATTTTGTCTAATCTATCCGGTCCTTTATCACGAGTCACTTACATCCATCTTATCCTGATCTTTTTCTCCTGAATAATACTCGTTAGCCGGTTCAACTAACTTGTCAGCGTCTTGTGCATTTTGCCTGGAGTCTGGATCAGGTTCTGGTTGCCTTTCTTCTTCTGGTGGCAATGCATCGCACGGCACATCCTGCATCTGGACACTTGGAGAGTGTTGGATCATTTTTAAGTTATCATACACGTGTCTCGTAATTGCCTCTAAATACTGTTTACTGTTTGCATTGTCCTGTCTCGTTACAACGTCAGGATGTAATGTGAAGTCTGGAGCGAAGTACTCCAGATACTCCGTATAAGGCAGCTCGTTACTAATCTGCTCATCAACGAGCAAAGAAGTTTCATAGGTCCAGCAACGCGCGACATTGCGCAGTGTGTATCCTCCTCCTCCAACGGTGAGCAAAGGTATGTTCAGGTCTCTCACGAATTTCACACATTCCCCATGACCTTTTGTGCTCAAACTAAAGCAGCCAAGACGATCATTCGCGAGTGAGTCTGCTCCACATTGCAAGACTATAGCAGTCGGTTGAAAGAACTCCATTACGTGGGATATAACGGGCTTGAATACTTGAACATACGATGTATCGTCAATGCCTTCCTTCAATGGTACATTAACGGAATAATACCGTCCACTCTCTGCTCCAATTTCGTACATATCTCCTGTACCAGGAAAGAAATAATTTCCATATTTGTGAAAAGACACGGTCATTACTCTATCCGTGAGATAAAATGCTTCTTGTACTCCGTCGCCATGGTGGACATCTATATCTATATATAATACTCTGGCATGGTACTTCAACAATTCTAAAATGGCTATGACAATGTCATTGATGTAACAAAAGCCAGAAGCTTCGAACTTCTTCGCATGGTGCAGCCCTCCGCTCCAATTAATAGCGATGTCGCAGCAATTGTTATTCAGCTTGGTAGCACCTTCCAACGAGGCGCCTGTATACATAGAACAGAAATCGAATAGTCCTTCGAAGACAGGGCAGTCGTCGCCTACGTTGAAGTGGCTCAGATACTTCGTGTATCCTTGCAAGTTTTGCGGGGTCACCCTCTGTAGAAACTCGACGTACTCGTCTGAGTGAAAGCGACACATGTCGTGAGTACTCGCGCGATACGGACGATAGATCTGCATCTTCTTGTGCAATCCGTAATTCAACACCAAACTGTGGATCACAGCGAGTCGGTGAGGTTTCATCGGATGCCCAGGCCCATAGTGAAAGTTCCCTACGTCCGGATTATAGAAATACGACACCTTTTTGTTGTAACTCATTTTGAGGTTAACTGTCGTAATTAACGTACGAATTTTTGCCCATACAAGATGAAGGAATATCTTTCGTCGTTGAATTACATTTATAGTATCTTTACGAACGAGACGAAGTATGGAGTATAAGTATATAAATATAAGAATTATCGGTAATCTGATGATAACCACGTATCTTTTCTGCAGAAGGATCCATCAGTCAAGATAGAATATACTGAATTAAGCTCAATTTCTTTCAATTCCCATTGAACAACAAGCGACAAATAAATGATTTTCGAGTTTGAAAATTACAACAACAACACTTGCGACAAGTACACAGAATAGCAACAAGCAATCTCCACGCGTCATTATGACAGTTTTTTTATTGCCTTCCGCAGAGAAATGTTTCGAACTAATTTCCCCTAGATGTGGTCACGTGGTTTTATCTATAGCGTAGCATTTAAAAAATTACATTAGATATGTTTGCAATGTTTCTTTCGTTTTTTTCGAAATACTAAGTGATCAGATATATTTGATCCGACGTCCGTAACGAAATGAATATCATCGAAACACGCCGGCGTTTTTTTTGTTACATAACTTTTTCTCCAAATTGAAAAATCGATAGTTCCCTCTTGCAGGGGAAATCAAATGGTTACTGTTTTCAAACAGTAGCGGCTGCGAATCGAAATTTGACCTGTGTATACGACGATAAGTTTGTGAGTTGATTTCGAAGACGATGGACAAACGGAGTTATCTGCGTTCTTTGTCAAGATATTATTGAATGTTCGGCAGGTCTTGAACAGATTTTGATGGGCCGCGGTCGTTTTCTTGTTTTCGGGACTGGCGGTTGGCAACGACGCGTCCAACGTATTTCGAGGGATGAATCGAATACCACAGGTTTTTCTATTATTTATCAACAGTATATTAATCGACGTTTAAAAAACGTATCCACGTGAGAAGCCCCGATTAAGCAATTAAATAAGTGAGAAATAATTCAGGAAGCATGCGGCCGGATTCACGCAGCGTTTCGTTCACGTTTCACCGGGAAGTTCTGAACGTCAAAAACTCGCCGGAGATCACGAAGAAGCTGAGACGACGCCTCCAGGATCGTTTCGAAAAGACGAAGAAACCCGGGGACACCTGTAAGGAGAAGGTGTCAAAGGAGAAGCAGACAGGCGATCGTAGCTGGAATAATTTGTCCCTCGGGAATATGTCGGCGGATTCGAGGCGTGCTTTGCGAAGTGGAGCCGAGAAATTATCCAAAACCATATCTTCCGTACGCACAACTTTTGGAACTATTTCACAGGTGAAATAGCTTGTTAAAAAAATGAAGTAGTAACGACAAACAGACTGGAGACGTTTAGGCAAAGTTTTATCTTTCGGAACATAAAAAAAAAAAGATGTAATTCAGGTGTATTAACTTATCACAAATGCATAAACATCAACAGTCTGGTAGTAATGCTTCAGATCAGCTGAATTACACGTACATGTAAAATTATTCTTTTATTTGTTTTCACAGAAGTTCAAGAGTTCTACACGCAGACGTCAAAGACTGGAGGAGCAACAATCTCCCAACAGCATTTGTAAAATGCAAACTCCACAGACTCACTCTCGCCAGCTTCTTGGTAGAACACCAACAAAGCTTTATAGTCCTTTTGGCATAGAATCTCCAAGACATGCATGGAATAAGGAGAACAACGAAACACCAGTGCATACTCCTCCGGCAATGAATGCAAAATATATCCAGTGCAGACCGTTCTGTTTCACCAGGGCTAAAGGATTCTCTGTGTTGAGATAAAATCTCTTCCTCATCATTCTTTTTTTTTATAAATGTTATTGAAATGATCTCTTTACTTCTCAAGCAATGCATTCAGAATTGCGTGCCTTGTGCAACTTACAATTGAATTATTTATTCAATTTTAATTAAGGTAGTAATTTACTCCTAACATATTCATAGCCCTTTGGCGCATTATCTGTAATATCAAGCTGCTTTACATGTATATGCAATGTATAATCTATTTATACTTTTTTATACGTATTTACATGGATAATTATTATGGCTGCAATATCGAATAAAGGAGAGGCATAAGCAACTCTTTAAGTCAAATGTCTCGGATAATTAATCTGAGAGAAAAAAGAAAGTATTTAACGTTTTCAGCTGTAACTTGAAGAAGAAGAAGAAACCTAACCTCCATAAACAATCATTACAGACTATCAATTTTTGCACAATTCGTTACGTCCAATCGCACATTTAATTCTTCACGTATCCCAAACAAAACGCAACACCGAGAAGGAGAGAATCGTAATCGAATATTTACTGTATTCGTTATTCATCTTTCATTTGTCATTATAATATTACAATATTACAGAACATCGCAGACGGCGGTAACTTGAACGACTTGGACTCGCTAGCGCGTGGGATCGTAGGTGTCGATGAATTTGCAGAAAAAATTATTCACGAAGCGTCCAGATCAGTTCAAAAAAAAATTAAACAAGTTCGAGGTGATCTTGAAGCGGGAATTGCGATACATTTCGTTGCAGCCAGTGCGCACGTGCATACCGATAGCGCAGCTGTAAGGAGAAAGAAATTTTCGCAAATATGCGGCTCTGCATTTCGAAAGCAGCATGAACGTGATACGATCGACATGTGAAAACGAAAAATCCTCCGCCACGACGAAAGATACTCTAACATTTAGTGTTATGTCTCGCTCACGGGAATGGCCACGTACGAACGAAACGAATACACACAAGGCGACGTGAATCCCCAAACGGGGTAAGTTTCCTGTCTAAATCTGATTTCTTCAGGTAATAACATTTTAAATTGACAAAAAAAAAAAAAAAAAATTATGTTTCATTAATTAGGTCAATTACGTTTTATTAGTCATAAGATGTAGGTCGAGGTTAGAAATCGTGATTATTGTAACTTCAATGTATAAAGCTTCTTTTAATGTAACTTAATGCTACATTTTTCAATATATTTAAATTTCTACGATGTTTGTTGCACTGTGCAACTTTACTTTTGCTCAGTGCGCAATAATTTTCGAATTTTAGGTAAAACGGGGGAGGATTGGTGCATGTTAAATTCACCGGAAGCAGGCTTGTGGTGGTACCGTGCAATAGCGCAATGCAGTGTTTCGCAAACTTATGAGAGAGATAACAATTTTCAGAACAAATATCTACACAGTGTATAGTGGAACTTCGTTATTTAAGATTATTATTATTAGATACGTTATATATTTATTTTTAGCCGTGTTATCGGCTATTTTCGTCTTTTTGTTGTACGCGCGAATGGGATTAGCGTGATGCAGACGAATTCCAACGATCGAAAGAATAACCTCGTTTTTTTGAAACAAAATAGGATGTAAAAGAATGACGATCATACGATCCAAACAGGAACAAAGTATGTCGTTTGTGGCTCTGCTAGAATATTACTGCTAGGCTAGAGCTGTATTCCTTTTCGTTGGCAATATTATATCACGTAAACGCACTTGAACTGCGTAAAGTCGCGCGTTAAATAATTTGCAATGTTCGCCGTTCCTTATTGGGAAGCATTGCCAAGGTACGTTTGAAACAAACATTTACTTGAAATTTGTTCGTTCGCTTGTAGGTAACATTTGCACACGACAATCGTTATTTTCTAACATTAAGCTCGAAATGATCTTGAAAACGGGCGATCGTGGGATTGATCTATTTAAAAATCGAGAGAAATAGGATAATTGCGAGAAATTGGCATAGGCCCCGAATTCGTGTAGACGCACGCCAGAAATTTCGGCGGGATGTCCCGCCCCATGCGCATCCCCATTATACAGGACGTTTCATTCGTTGAAAGGTCAATACACTGCATGCTGTGTACTTGTAAAGTTTCGTTAACATCACGGGCTTGATTGTGCAAGATACTTCTCTATAAAAGAAATATTACTAAGAAATTTTTAATCGAACGTATACTCGAAACTCGAATTCCCATTAATAACTCTTATCTCTTGGAAACAGGAGAATATTTTGTACTTCTAAGTTCTATTTTCAGTGAAAAATTTTCCGATAGCTTTTTTTTGTACAAGACCGGCTTGCACGTTATCAAAATTAATACAACAGCAGTAAAATAAATGAAGTCGCACGTTATAAATTACGAATCGACAAATTGTAAAAGACAAACGATTAGATAAAAGCTCGAATCTTTTTTAATTATCGTAGCAAATTTTTCGAAGGATGTAATGTGAGACAGTCTGCAACTTTGTATTATGATATTTACTAATATCATTAATTGGCGAATTACCGTGAAAGATGGTTTGATTAGTGATACTAAGAATAAAAATTTTCCCATATGACGCTTCGTTTTCGAGAAAATTTATCAAGATATGGCTTGAATTTAATTTTTAAGTTTTAGACGTGACAGAAAAGAATAATTAAGAGGAGATTATTCTACGTATGATAAGTGAGAAACGTAGAATAAAATATCTTTGTAAGACGCTTCATTTGAAAATTAAATTTATCAAGTGCACCATGACAACTTCTAATGAAATATATTCAATTCAGCTTCTTAAAAACGAAGCTATAAATGAAAAAACTTTATTCCTTTCATTTTTTTACTTATTTTTGAATATAAAATACTCTTCTGTTAATTATTCTTTTCTATTAGTCAAATTCAACGTTGTTTAGTCTGGAATTAGTAAATCTCCAAATTCGATTTTCTTGAAAACGAAGCCTTTAAATCAAAAAAATTTATTTATCCTCCTTTTCCGACATATTTTTTCGCAAAGAATCGTCACCTGGTCGGTGGAGTTACCGCGATTTCAGAAACACCCTGTACATCCCGCCGATGCGATAGTGGGGTAGCGTGCCGCGAGAGGGTGCCGCGCGAGGCAGGTCAGGGCTGGGGCTCAGTACGTTTGCGTACGCTGTGCCGTTTACATCGTGTTACGTTCCTCCGCGATTCTTCGCTTTTGCTAACTACTCCATTCCTCTGTGTATCGAGTCCTCTCGGCGGTGATATCAAGCCAGTCGCACGAGGCGCTATCGATGTGTGATGACCAAGTGCGTGCATTATACGCAATGGTGTAACGGACTTACATAATTGACGTACATACAGGCAGAAAGTCGCATATATACGCGAGTGATACGAGTGAGAGTGCGTGTACCGCCGCTCTTTACCGCCGATATTACACGTCCGCTGTTACGCACCGATTTATTCAATTACCTCTCTCTCTCTCTCTCTCTGTGTTACTCGTTTCGGTACGTACGTATTTTATTTCCGTGTCACCGCACGTTAAACTTAAGGTTTATACACCTACAGGTCCTTCTCCATCCTTTTCCGCCGCCTGCTCTGGTGCCCTCTTTTCCTCTCACTCCCTCCTTTACTCTGACAGCTTGGTCGATTCACGAATCTGCCGGGCCATTTCCCCGGGCTTCTTCAAAATAAGGCCAAAAGGTTACCATTTTTTGTACCAACTTCCATCAACGATTCTCCTTCCCTTTTTCTTAGTTATATATATATATATATTTTTCTCTCTTCTCTTTTTTCTTTTCTTTTTCGTTTTCTGTCTCTTTCCCTCTATCGTTGACTCATCGTTCGGCTCTCGACGGTTGCACGACGTCGGGTAAATTCATGTCGAAGCCGGGTTCGACCAACACGGAATCGACACCGTATTGCGAAGTAACGCGTCTCAATTTCCCAGCAGCCGATAAAAATTAAGCGTACGGGTGTGTAAACAATAAACGAAAACCAAACACGAGCGATCGAATAATACGCGGAAGTTCTCGTCAACGAAGCGTGCTCTTCTCCCTCCTTTTTTTTCCTTCGATGAACGTGCTTACGAGCCTTTTGAGAGGGAACTCATTGCCGCATTTTGGAAAATAGCGTGACTCTAGGACCACTCTTACGGGTATTCATTTTTAAGATTATACACCGAGATGGCGTGAATTTTTGTCGATCCATCCATTCGCACGGTTATTACGTTTTTATCACGTCGTTACAGTTTCACGTTAAGAAGGTTATGATACCATGGAGCTTTCATAGGTGGATATTTGTTTTTGCATTGTTGCCCGTTGGAAATTGTACTAGCACGCGTTATTTTCATATGCTGTAGCCGTTTTCGTAGCTACCTGTTAGCCAATGTGATATTTTTTCTGTTTGATTTCACACAATTGACGTGCTACATTATTTGGTTTTTGATTTAGTTTCGTTTCATCCATGGCTACTCTTGCTGGTTCCGTTTTGTCCTTACTTGCCTTTGTTTGTTTGTTTCTGACACACAGGTCTGGCATCATATACATATATGTATATATGCAGATTTATTTTCTATTTATTTTCAACCGCTTAAAGAAAGTGAGAGCATTCAAAAGCGCAGACAGAACAACGATCATGGCATTGCACGGGGAAAACGTAGTAATGATTTTGTTTATATTTTTTGTATTTGCTGACCCCACCAACAATTATCCTGGGACATATCAGTTGGAATACGCAGCAGCCAGAACCACTGAACTCACAGCCACCAACGACAGATCAACAAGAACTGCAGAATCAGACAAGTCAGAAAATAGAACAAGAATTTTCCAAAATGACAGATCAACAAGAGCAGCAGTCACAGCCACAGCAGCAGCAACAGGTGCAGCAACAACAACAAATGCAAATCAAAAATGAAGAACCAAGAACAAACTTGATCATCAATTACCTTCCACAAAGTATGACAGAGAAAGATCTGTACAGTTTGTTTGTAACTATTGGACCCGTGGAATCTTGTCGTGTTATGAAAGATTATAAAGTAGGTTCAGTTACAAAAATATCTGCAATCTTTTTATATTTCTATAAAATCTACATTCGTAATTCTCTTTTATAGACAGGATATAGTTATGGCTTTGGGTTTGTTAATTATGCAAAAGCTGAAGATGCAGCTACAGCTATAAGTACATTAAACGGACTCCAAGTCCAGAACAAAAGGTTAAAAGTGTCTTTTGCGCGACCATCCGGCGAAGAGATTAAGGAAACTAATCTTTATGTAACAAATTTGCCAAGGTATACTACAATAATTAATGTTAATTTATACATTAGTAGATAAAAATTAGAATGTATAGTGATATTAAATCATGTTTATTTCAGAAATATAACTGAAAGTCAGATTGATGATATATTTAGCAAATATGGAAATATTGTGCAAAAAAACATTTTAAAAGATAAACTCACTGGATTACCAAGAGGTGTAGCATTTGTGAGGTATGTTTCTTCTATTTTTGTAACATTTTCATTCTTAAAATCATGTACTATTACCTAACCTTGCGAAGATATGTTGTAAAGGAATATTAGCGTCAAATAGCAAATTGTAATGCTAATAGAAAGAATAGCTTATATCTCTTGACACAGTGTCATTCCTGTCATAATTAGTAACATATCTGAAGCTAATAACAAAGTATGATAAAAAAAACATTTGTTGAAATGTGTATTTAATGTATTTGGTATTGACATTTTTGTTATTTTCATTGTGTGTACGCAATATGCTTGGAAAATTGAAGCACTTATGAATTGACAGATGCAACTATCGATGGCAGGGCGGAAATTGCCTAGTCATTATGCAACTGTTATCCGGACGTATTAGACACCTGTATTTATTTTCCGAGATCTTTGCTGCCAAATTATTTTTGTATCACTCTTCTGCCGCGTGTTTCACTTGCATAATTTTGATTTACTGACCACCGACCTAGTTAGCCTATCGCGAATTGTACATGCAACTAGATTTCTCGGTTTGTTGCAGGAAAATAGTCCGAGAAGTGTGTCAAGTAGTTAGAAATAGAATCGGAACTAGTTTGACAAATTTCTTAATTTTTGGCAGATTTTAAGCATTCGTTAAGGCCTGTTCCATATAACACGCTCTAGATCGTACCTCCAATTTCATATACATAGAATCTGGCAGGGATTAAACGCGTCCATTGCCAACTGTGAACTTTTTGGCCGATTTTTAATTTCTGCCTGCGGTTACTGTAGATTCGACAAGCGGGAAGAAGCACAAGAAGCGATCGCTCGGCTACACGGCACGATACCAGAAGGTGGATCAGAGCCACTTAGCGTAAAAATCGCGGAGGAACACGGGAAACAGAAAGCGGCGTACTATGCTGGATGGCAGGCTGGTTACAACCAGAGTCGAGGTAAGTAATTTCGATTTTCTCGATAGACATTAGTCTTGCCCGAATTTTTTTCGTTTTTTCTACCTGACAGTAGAAATTATCTTCTTAATGAACAGATTGTGCAAATACGAATTTCTTTAAAAAAATTATACGTATATATATATATAACGTATATATCACAAAAATTGATTTGCAAGTGACATTCGATTTTTACTGACAGGTCAGATCTGCATTTTGGCTTACTATGAATCTTACTAAAATCGCAGTAAAAAAAAAAAAGAATCATTATTTCATATTATCGCCGTATTGTTTGAATCGTAGAAGCACTAAAATTTTGAGAAATCATTTCTTTTTTTTTCTTTTTTCTTTTTTTTTTCTTTTTTTGATAGAATGCATTTCTATTTATTCCTGTCTCTCTCTCTCTCTCTCTTTCTCTCTCTCTCTCTCTCTCTTTCTCTTTCTCTTCTCAGTTCCTGATTTTTTTCAAATTGTCGTGTTAATTTTCTCCGTTTCTTTACTTTTTCTTGTGATGATACTCGTGCAATTGCGAAAACAGGGTAATGGTCACTCTAACAAAATTTTGTAACGTAGTTGCAAGGTGTACAAAATTTCTATATCTACATACCTGAAACACGTTGTCCAGGATGCGAATGATCTCTTCCGATTTTTTAAATTTTTGCTTGGAAGGAGCTTTCGCATCATCGACGGCGTGTAAATATGAGAACATGTCTAACATTTGAATTGTTTGCCAGATATGGCTGCATCTAAATCAAAGTACAGCGAAGATTGAAAATGCTGTTTGCGTTCTAATGCGCGCAACGAATAATGAGGCAGATTCTCTGCGAATGTTGTGGAAACACGTTTCTTGTCGCTCCTGTTTTGTTTCCCTGTGTTCTTTCTATTTTTGTTCACAAATTCCCTCAACGTTGTGCGCATGATTGACATTGTTTCATCTGCAATTGAAAAATAAAAAAAAAGAAAAAAAGAAAGAAAGAAAAAGAAAAAGATGTAAGAAACATAGAAGACCTGTTTCCGGCAATGAAAGTGTTTGGCCAATGAAAGAAAGAAAAATCTCCTTGCAGACGGACGCAAAAGAAAATATTAATGAGACAGAACAAGAATGCAAACATGTAGTGTCGTGATAGAAATATTTTTGTGTGTGGTGATCTTTAGTGGACAGAAAGCAAGAAATGAAAAGAGAAAAAACTGAAACACGTATCCTGTTAGAGACAATGGCAGCTTGTGATTACTGAAAGGAAAATGAGAAACACTCGTTAAGTTGTATATTCTGCACACAAGGCTGGTTTTTTAGAAGTTTGTTTTTTTGGACGTTGCCTGGTCAACGAAATTGTAACTCTGTTTTTCTAGTTGCCGATGCTGCTGTTACTATGTTGATTTTGCCTCATCGTTTCTCAAATTTGTTCAAACCACGCTGTGGAGCATCATCCTAGTTCTATACATTTTTGTGTCAGAAAATTATTGTATAATTACGTGCGTCTTTAAGCTGTTTTTTGTACTTTCTTTTTGGTAAGAGATATCATTTCGTACTACATATATATATATATATATACATATATGTTTTGTTACTTATTTAAGACTTTGGAAATACATTTTCTGTTTAAGAAAACATTTGTTAATTCCTCTTACGATCCTTCAATGATGAACGTGCGTGCGACTTACTTGTTTTTTTTTCCTTTTTTTTCTTTCTCTAATTATAATTAATTAGGGTTTAAGGTTTTTTTGATACACAAAATAATGAACGAGCGCCTGTAGTGTTTATGTTCAGAAAAAATATGTATATGTTCTGAGTAGGATTCTTTGTAACACAATGTTTTGCGATTTGCTTGTACACTGCTCAAAATATCAATATCCTCGAAATAACGTAAAAGATTTATGTAAAGTAATTTTTAAGGATTAATTGTATACATTATGTTGTACATTGTCTCTTATACAAAATTTTGGAGCAGTGTGTGAAGTACGCAACTCGCCTGACACACAAGTTGTATGCCTGCGAATAATTATTATTTAGCGAGCGTCGTTGCTAACCCATGGTTAGTTCTGAACAGATTGCATTTGCAAAAAATGTGTGGCTTTAACAGAAAACTTGTTCAGTGCATGGCTGTCTCCTCTTTCAAGTGATTATCATATACAACAGTGGACAGATGTATTTAGATAAATAGTTTCTTCTTCGTGTCTGACATCTCGTCGTGTTTAAAGTTCCAGGTTCAATCTATCAGGTGGATGATACAAAACGAACGTAAAGAACTTTCATATTTACAATTAGATCATAGCGTTGCACTCTCCACCTACATCGACGAAACTATTTGTCCAACTGCATTTGTCTCCAAGTGTTACGTATAACTCTTTAACATGAATCATTTTCATTTCTATGCTCGCCAATCCACAAAGGAGAACGTCTGTACCCAACCAGGAATAAATACCAGCGTTATGCGCATTACCTTTATTAAAAGAAGAACGCAATTTCTTGTTTGGTACTCGTTGTTACCCTTGCAGTTATGATATTACAAATTTCTATTTATGTGATGAGATTGGCATGATTAAGTGCGCTTAATACCAGCATAATTGTTACCATGGTTAATTGTAATTCGAGAAACCTCGATTCTTAGAGATAAAAGAGACAAACCAACTGTTGCTTTTCGATTCAGAATTAATTCCTTTTTTCTGTGTGATCATAGCTTCATTCAACTTTGCTTTTGTATTATATGATAAGTTGTAAGGTCCAGCGTAAGGGTTTAAACCTGATTTTGACTCAAAAAGCAGAACTGTTTGTAATTCAATAAACAACCACACAATTTGCTCAACGAATGTAAACAAGTACTTTGTAATCTATCAGACAACCAGTCTGTGGTTCGAAGGCTCTCCAATGAATTGGAGCTTTGCGATACAGTTTTACTGCAGAGTGCAACTTGGCGCTTTGACCCCAAATGTAGAAGAACAATTAACCTTAATATTGTTTCAAGGAAAACTGCTCAAAAAGTTTAACAAAAGATTTCTGTTGTTAAAAGTGAACACCAATATTTCCAATATCTTTGGGGTCAGTGTGTTGAGTGAGGAAAAAGAACGAAAGAAAGAAACAAAGGGAGAGTTTCTGAGTTTTACTTAGGTAGAACTACCCAGTTATATCCAGTTTTACAACTTACAACAGATAGAGAAGTCCTTCCTTGCAAAGGTTGCACAATTTTTACGACTGTCCGTTAATTCTGTTCATCATGTTCACTGATATCGACATCTCAGTGGATTATATAGATAGCGAAAGTGTGCTATAGAGTATATTCATCCTGTATGATAGATCGTGATTATCCATTCTTGTTGAACGAATTCTATCTCGTCTTCTAAAATCGATGGATGAAATATGCCGATGAGGATTGCCTTCTGAAGGCAATTTGAATAGCAAACAAGCGCCTCTGACTTGAGAGGAAGCGTCATTATTTAGTGATCATTACGAAAACAGGAGTATTTGAGAAAGGAAAAGAAAAATGGCAATCGTCCTTTTGGTCGATCGTCATTTTTTTCGAAAATTAAAACAAGTTAAACGATCTTCGCTGTTACTAACTTTCGTCCTTTTAATGCTAAATATATATGAATATATTATATGTATAAACGAATATATATGTGTATATATATATATATATATATATATATATATATATCACACGAATCGATCGAAACAAAATGATGACTTTCGAATTAGCTAGAATATATGAGAAACACACGTATCTCCTACGACCTTGACAATCGTTCCTTTTTTCTTAGTCGATTTTTCGCGACTGTTCGAAGTATAATTATGATGTGGATGCTTTCGATATGGTCCGTATTGATATTACGAATTAATAGATTTTAGTAGGAGGTACGATCCACCTCGCTCGTATATTTAACCATACGTTCAGGTGCTTAAGATTATGATTAAGAACGGGAATGCACAACTCTTTTTTCGCTTGAACCATGAAAATTTATTTAAATAAAGCAATATATATATATATATATATATATGTTTGACAAGAATTGAAATTGGATTAGCAATAAATAAGCTGTTTACAATTGATGACCTAATTTTGACCGAGTTGACTAACGTTCAGTTCCTTTTTTTCAGTTTTATATACAGTTACACATTCAACTATAAATATATCCAACTAATTCAAATGTTTCAATTGATAAGAGGTGATTCAAAAATGTGGAAGGAAGTTGCGTTTCAAATTTTGAGAAACGAGAGCGAAGACCTCTCGGGGTTGTGCGTTCCCAATTGAGGAGGATGTTGGAACTTAGAAAATCGAAGTTCTGTAGGAATTTAATATTGCGAATGCGCCGGTATTTGAGCCCTTTGCAAAACAATAATAATGTCTGTTGTAAAATTCCTATCGCCGCGAGATTCGAATTGAGAGAAACGAGTAATCGGATAGATCGATCGCCGCGATAGGGATGCGAAAAAAAAGAAGAAAAACAAAAAAAGGAAAAAAAAAGCATGATGAAAAGCGAAAATACTGGATAAATTATTAACTGAGAATTTAATTAGTACTTAAGTTAGTACCGAGTTAATGAGTAAGATTTTCAACTATTCCTTTAGAATGTTCGTGTTGTGAAGTGAACTCGCGTTGCTCTTTCCAAGATAAAAGTTTATTCAGAGGTGAATAAAAAAAAAAAAAAAAAAAAGATTAAATCAAAATGAAGTTATTTTACACAAAGCTATGAAAACTCCCTTGGTGACGGTATTTGAAAACGATCATTCCGTTAACGCAACAATTACTGAGTAAGAGCAATAAAAAAAAAACCGATTATGTTTGGTGGGAGAAAGAACGACGCGAGTCTTTCGGTGTAAATAAATCGAAATTCTAATTTTTATCTTGTAACGTGTTAAGTAGTAAATTGTAAGGTCTAACGGATCGAAGATTGTGCGAAATGGTTATAATCCCGAAGTCCAGTAGTGCTAACGATGGCTGTGATATGGAATAAGGAAATAACTAACGAGAGAATGAACGAAAAAAAGAAACAAAAAAGAAGTGGAGTATCCGGGATATACAACGGATAGAAAACTTGCTTCTCTTTTCCTCGCTCTCTTGCTCTTCTCTTCTCTCTCATTCTCTTCTTCAGTCACTACAAAAATCACTACAAAAATTCATCATTCAATCGTTTACATTAAAACCTTAAAGAATTTTAATTGCCTGAAGATGTTCCTCGAAACAAATCAAATGTGGGATTTCAAGTAAAAATTTGGGGGATGGGGGGCATGTCGTGAAAATTGATCATTTATTTAGGAACATTTGCACACAATGAGAGCGATGAAATCGGGGAGACGCGAAGAGTTAAGTCTCGGTTGAAAATGCCTGCGACATTCCCAATAATACATTCATCGTAATTTTTTTTCCTTTCTTCCGAAATATTTAAAGAAAAGAAGGGAAAAAAGTCGAAAAAAAAAAGAGACGATTTTACGATTAACATTTTACTGTAATGAATTGATCTCATTTTAGCGAGAAACTAGACCCAATTCTAGCGTATATAAAAAAAAAAAAAAAAAAAAAAAAAAAGATCGACGTTTGCAAGATGCAGAGTGAACCGGAAGTGGAACGATCACCCGGAAGACAAAACGATTTCTCTTCCATTTGAAACTAATTGTAATTACGAAATTGTGCTGTTTCTCTTCTCGCAAATGCCCCTCGTTTCGAAACGAGGAAAACACGTGATCAGCAACATAACCTAATTAAGTGTTATCTTTTTGATTTCCAGTTCACTCTGCTCGCCTGTAAAGAGACACGTGCATACATAATACATACAGGAGACGTTACATTGATATAGTAGAGAGCTACGACTATGTACATGGTATATGGGTAGACTAAAAAAAAAAAAAAGAAAAAACCAAAAAAAAAAAAAAAACCGACAATTGTTGTATGAACATTTCCATTAAAAGAAACCAAGAAAAAGTGTGTTCAACGCACGAAAATACGTGCATCAAGTCGTATCGAGAAACCGGCCTAATGATGCACCGTGGCTTTTTGTGCTGATGATACATCTCGACTTGTTCGACATTGTTGGTTCCGACGTGTCGCATCATTGTTACCCAACCCGACAGCGAGGGAATCGCTCGAAAAGGGAATGAACGGAGGGAACCATTCGCTGTCATCAGGACAAAACGCAAGAAACATTTTTCTTTTTGCTCGAGATTTTCTCGGACAATGTGCTCCCCGCATAAGTATATCTCGTAAAACTTTTCTTATTCCTCGTTGCTACACGGGTCTGCGTGATTCTGTAGTCGCTCGTTAAATTTGATTAAAATGATTAGAAACGAACAATCAGCATCTGTCCACTTTATTCTATTACACCATCCACCTATTTACGTGTGTGTGTATATATATATATATGTAATATATATATATATATTTTAACCGGCTTCCTCCGAACCGTTCCACTCTTAACCTAAAAATTAAGAAAAGAAAAGTGTTCATTTCTTTTTTTTTTTCTGTCTCTCCTAAAAATATACGAGTCGTCAGCGATACTCATCAGAGATGCTGTTTTCAGGTGTCAGCGGTGGTCTGGGAGGCGGAGGAAGAGGCAGAGGGATCAGCGGACCCGGAATGGGAATGGGCATCAGCGGCGGTGGGCCGGGAATGATAGGAAGAGCAGGAAGTGGTTTCGGGGGGCCGCGTGGCGGACCACACGGCAGCTTCATCGGCAGTAGTAGCGGCCCCGGCGCCATGAGAATGGAAAAGATACATCCGCATCGCTTCAATCCCATCGGCATGGGCGGCGGCTACGTGCAGTCCCACTTCTGGTGACCTAGCGTTGTCGACGACCTGGCTAGCAAGACAGCACCGGCTATGTACCTTTCTTCGTTCGACCGGAGGCCAGGCAGCCGCGATCGTTGCCGCTCGTAACTCCGCGTCGATTGAGCATAAAAGAGCATTTTCCCTCGAGCGATCGTGAAGTTACGGAGACACCACGAAGATGCATCTGCAGATCGACGATAGGCTGCATCTGATCTAAAACAGTATAAGAAACACACACACACACGCGCGCGCGCGCGCGCGCGCGCGCGCGCACACACACACACACACACACACACACACACACACACACACACACACACACACGTACATACGAACACAGGGTACAACAAGTTAAAGTAGCCCGAACCTCGAACTATACACGACTTATTTCTCGCGTGTCTCCAAACAGCGTTCAGCTCGAGATGCTCGAGAACTGACTGATCAATGAGATGTGTAAATTATTACGCATAGTATTTAATGATGTTTCTACGTGCCTGTACCAAAGCTCAGAACATCTAGTATTGTGTAATCCGACGATGGGTGTTCAGTCGTTCAAATGTTTGTAAAGAACTGTCTTGTGGCTATGACTGGGGACTATGGCTGCGGTTGTCTTGAACGCCCCGAAACTGCGGGTCCATTCGAAGCCCTCCAAAATAACAGTAAATAGATAACATAGCAACACTCGTGACGTTTTTTTTTTTTTTTTTTTTTTTTTTAACACAGGTGTCATCAATGATCAGGCGATTGTTACGTTGTTCCGCCGACATCAGTCTCTGTTTCGAGGTTTTCAAGACTCGCTGGAAGGATTAGCGCTAAGATCTCGGAGCGATTTTTTCAGGGAGAACGTTTGACGACGATAGAAAACGTACGATACTGGACTCATCGCTATTTCTACATCGCTTTTTATCGTTAAAAAACTCTTTCCTCCCAACCCCCCACCCCTTTCCCCGGTTAGCTTTAATAACACCTTTGTTCCATTGTGCGTTTGAACTAGTGACGTCCAACTTCCACCGATAAACTAATGTGCTAAATGTTGTAGTGCGTTAAGGTACAAAGGAAAAGGAACAAAAAAAAAAAAAAAGAAAGAAAAAAAGAAAGAAAGAAAGCGAACGAATACAAAACAGATAGAAGACCATGACCGAGCTTACGTCCCGATGCGAAGAGGGGGAGGGGGAGGGGGAGGAGGGGGTGGATCGCGTAGCAGCTGCGCTCTTAGAGCGAGTCGACTTAATTTAGCAAAATAAAACGACGAGGGAATCGCAGCGGGAACGGTTTAATTCACCGAATAAAACGAAGCCAAACTGAAAGTTACTATGGCGACGGTCGGTCGGTGGACGAATGAACGTAGACAAAGAAAGAGAAAGAGAGATAGAGAGAGAGACACACACAAAGCGGTGAGAAGAAAAGAAACGATAACAAAAGAGAGAAAGAGAGAGAGGAGAGAAAGAAGGTCAGAAGGGATGGAAGAAAGATGGAGAAGGGGGTGGGTTTGTTGGATAACGATTCGACCACTCGAATCTTAGTCGAGGCGAGGAGACATTTCTCGTTTCAAAACAAAATACAGCGTGGAGTATCGGCGTGACACGGGGGGCGGTGGTGGAAATAGGTGGAGGAGAAGGTAGGCTGGCGTGCGCGACGAGAGTGGGACAGGATTGCAGGTGGAGGAGGCGGAAAGAGAGAGCGGGCGAAAGACGACAGGCGAAAGGAAGAAGCGGGATGAGTGGAAACGTCGGTGCCTCGATGGAATTTACTGCTCGCGTCGGAAGTATTCTAAGAGGGTTGCTTCCACGCTGCTGGATAACAGAAAGTGGAAGCCAGCGCCTAGATGGTTTATTTGAATGCCTACTTCAGAAGACTGCTGTGCCGGCACCGACTTTTTACGGCGCGACCCTCTCGTGTGTTCTCGGAAATCGTCTCGCGTCGCCTGTGCATACATATTGCGCTTGAAATCGGTTCGTGGCCTCACCCGTTCTACCCGCCTTTCCGCCGATTCCTGTCGTTGTTCCGCCGCGTTTCGCCCATTTCGTCGAGAATTTCCTCCCTTCCGCGCCTTCTCAGTTTCATTCTTGTGTCCTTAACGTTACTTCCGGAAATCTCGAGTTCAACTGGCCGGTCCGTGTGTATGAAAATTAGCTGCTAGAGTTGGTGCGCTTATTGAGAAAGAAAATTTGAGAGAAAGAGAGAGAGAATCTGACCAAAGATTGGTGTCGATTTTATTTGCTTCTTTCAATGAAATGATATGCTATTTCATCTACTTACTGATGAAACGACGAACAATTGGTCGAAGATCGTTTGAAATTATTCAAACTCTCTCGCTTTGTGTCACAGACACTTTTCCCAACTATACGAAGCGTAGTTACTGCGCGTATTTCTGCAACCATAGTGCGTCTTAACCTCTTGCGTTCGAATGACGTGCCAAGCACGTCGAGAATCATTTGTCCCAAAATTGCGATATTTTCTCAGTTCTCAGTATATTTAAGTATACAACTCGGGCAAAATAATAAATTTATTACTTCTTAATAATTTCTATCCAGCGATACCATACCGACGGGTTCAAAATGAAAGCGACGAATTGTTGTGTAACGGTCACTCGTTACGGTCCGCAATCAGCTGCCAATTCGAAGTAATTTCGCGTACCGGCAAAGTAAAATCCGCGAATTAAAAATTCCACGCCAAAGATCCAACCCTTCCAACCAAGTCTTTTCACACGATTCTTCTTTTCTTCGCAAATATTACATCAGCTGAAATAATTCACAATTTTTCACTATCATTCGTTACAGCTCTTCGCTGTGTAATAACACGACGATCGTCGCTTGCTCGTTCACGCGTTAAACAAACATTTTCCTCGACGAGACGCGTAAAACGGGGAAGCATCGTACTCGTCACCGGTAATCAACGAACCTGGCGGATGGAAATTCCCAAAGAAATTAGAACGGGGCGGTTTGAGAGGCCGGACTTCCAAAAATTCGCCGAGTCACGGCGAGCAGCGTTGTCTTGGCCTGGCAGTCTTAGTCTTATCAGAAATTCCAGACCCGACTTGGTGACTGCGCGGTTCAGCCCTGGGGGGGATAAAATCGAACGGGGACTGGCCGTAACGAGGATCTCGGGGGCTGCAAAACGGGGCGGGTAGGTGGAGTGATCTAGACAAACGACCGTGCGGTCAAGGAGCGACAGCTTCGAGCTATCTGCCGTGACAGAGAACTCTGCCGGGTCCACGCGCGTTCCTGCGGGACTTCTCTCGCTTCCGGTACGCGGCGGATCCAGCACCGTTATTATCCTTGCGTTCCAGGACGCGCCCTGCCGGAATTTCTCTGCCGAAACTCGCGCCAGCTGTTTGATTATCCCCCGGGAGGGATGATCTCGAGGAGAATCTCTAATAGAGATAACACTTTCCTCTCGTGTAAATAACGCGGACTCTGTTTTCACCGGACTCTGGAGTTTCGTGGACCTTCGATGCTGAACATACCGTTTACGTACTATTTCCATTCAGTCTCTGGTTCTTTTGAAAGGCACGAAAAGAAATGCAGGAAACAACTTTGGGATAATAAAAAAAAGAAAGGAAGTTTGATCGGGTGTTGGTTACGTTTAGCGTTAATGGAATTGTCGAGGTAGATATTTTCGTTTCGGCGTGTTCAATTCCCACTTCTATGTACTTCTATTTTATTTCTATTTTATTTCTTATTTCGGATGCACGAGTTCCTGGAAAACTCGTATCGAACTTGTGAGACTTGTGTTAAAGAACATCGAAGTTCGAACAATAGGGGAGGAAAATTTTGCAGTACGATATTATACAATATGTATTCTACAGTTTTCAAATTTCAACGTTTGAAATCTCTCAGATTTGAATGGGTTGTCCGCTCGAACCACTCTGGTCGTTCCAATTGTTATTCTATTAAGTGCCATTCAACAGCTTTAATTCTCTCGCATTTCGCGCGATTGTAAAATCTGGACGAAAAAAAAGAACGAAATGTTAAGCGAACATTTGAAATTTCCTTTCCTCTCCGATGTTGAAATGCAGAAGTCGACCGTGCAAATTGATTGTAAAAGAAAACGAGAGAAACATGAAAACGATGAAATCCTGTCCAGGTGATTGTCGTTTACTAATGAATTGATGGGTTCATGGAAATTTCCGCAAAATTTCCCAGGCATTATTAATAAACGCAGATAATGTAGGTAACTTATTTATGCGATGTAGCGTGGTGCATAATGAATCGAGCTGTTAATACGAATTAATTCAGTCGTAACAATTAAATGAACGAAGAGCAAAACTGTAAATCGTTTCAGTAATCTGCATAATATTATTATTACCGCCGTAAAATGCCGACTCCTGGTTTTGTGAAAAAGTTTCTTTGATCCACTGTACTACCGACTACGGAATCACGATGTTTGCGCTCGTTGAATTGCAGCATTGTTATTGAAACGAAATTACCTCAAATTCGTAAGAACGAGCAGACACGTCCTTTTTTACGATCGTAACATTTTTCAGTGATAAACATCGTATTAATTTATCGTTGTGATGAATGTGTAGTGATTGTGATGATGAATAAATTAATATCATAATACTACAAATAAATAATAGCTCCGTAATTAATTTCAGTAGTTTATATAAAAATATTATCAATGTAACAAAATATATAATTACTAATGATAAATATCAAATAACGAAGATTAAATAATGAAAGTTAAATAACGAATGAGTAATTAACATGATAATTGCAGTATGTACAAGTTTCTGATGAAAATATTTCCATGGTGATAATAAAATTGCTAACAATTTTTAAATATTGTATTGTTTATATTATTATATTAAATTTTTAAATATTGCATTGTTTATACTATTATATTAAATTTTTAAATATTGTATTGTTTATATTATTATATTAAATTTTTAAATATTGTATTGTTTATATTATTATATTAAATTTTTAAATATTCTATTGTTTATATTATTATATTAAATTTTTAAATATTCTATTATTATATTAAATTTATATTATTATATTAAATTTTTAAATATTCTATTATTATATTAAATTTATATTATTATATTAAATTTTTAAATATTCTATTATTATATTAAATTTATATTATTATATTAAATTTTTAAATATTCTATTATTATATTAAATTTATATTATTATATTAAATTTTTAAATATTCTATTATTATATTAAATTTATAGTATTATATTAAATTTTTAAATATTGCATTGTTTATATTATTATATTAAATTTTTAAATATTCTATTGTTTATATTATTAATTTTTAAATATTCTATTGTTTATATTATTAATTTTTAAATATTCTATTGTTTATATTGTTTATACACATCCCGACGGAACGATTTAATGAGTAACATAGATGTCGTTGATCTAAATTCTTCCAAGTAGAGGTCGCTGCAAATGTCTGCTAGTTGCTGCCCTCTGCAAACAAATTCTCACGACCACGATCGGGGAAGAATTTAGGTTCGCCGTTCTCTTCGAGAAAAAATTGACGACCGAGTATTGGAGCGTGCGTATGCAAATTCGTGGATAGTCGAAACAGGGGAAAGAGGAGAAGGGAAGAGAACGAAACGAAAAACGGGCTAGCAAGGGGGATGAGGAGGGGGTTAAAACGGGACGTGGTGCTCGATCAACGATATTTATATTCATGCGACTGGTCGCGACGGTGTCCTAGGAGAGAAAAAAAAGGAGAGGGTGAGGGGGGGAATGGTTCGTTACAGCATTACCTCGTTCCGATCAATTTCCAAAGTCAATTGAAGCGTGGCCGGGAGATCACCCTTGGGACAGCGAAATTTAAAGGGGATCAAGTCACACTGGTCGCGTTTCGATACATCCGCTAAGAGATCCATGGCCCCGGCAGGATCGTACCTTTTAATTTCGTCGTGTTCTTTTTTTTCTTTTTTTTTTTTTTTCTTTTTTTCTGTCCCCTGGCTCCCTTCAAAAATTCCCCGTTCTCTCGTAAACATATACACATCGTGTCTCACCTAAGTTTACCGAGAGTGTCTCCGTTATTTTCGGCGATGTATAAACGAAATTTTACGAGCGGAAATTGTTCAACGCGGACAGGTTTCAGCTCTACTATTTTTTTTTTTTTTAAATTAAAATTGAATGAAAATATATTTTAACATTAATTCTACAAATTTATTATTATTTATTAAACACAGGAGCAGCAGTATATTTCTTTTATTCTCGCGTCCGGACTTTATAAAGAAAACTGAAGTTCAAATATCTCTCAATAAACTAACAATTTCTCCACATGCATAAGTAAGTTAATATTTTCTTTTTTCTTTATAGAAAATATCAAATTAATTAATCGTAGAAAAATATTAACCGTACCATTTACGAAAGCAGAAACAATCTTCAAAGTCCCTTCATTTTCACAGAAAAAATCATCACAGCCACTGGTTTATGGCTGGATGATAAACTTTTGCCAATAAAATTTTTTCCATACCTCCAAATGGGAATGACCGAGATATTTAAGATATAGTAAACTAAACAGAGGGACACCCTGTATAGTACGTGCTTGTACGTGAGCGGGCTTTTTATTTGATGGAATTTCACGTTTGTATATTGATTATAGCTTTCGACACTGGGAGAAGTTTCTCGGAGTGGTTCGTCGAAACTTGGGAAATGGAGTTACGAACTTCTTCTTCCTCCTCCCCTCCCCTCCTGTGTCGAAGCGTCGGAATTTCTACAGGAATTTCTTTCGCCAAGGATTTCGACGCGTCTCGCGCATTATGCACGCAACGTTTAAATAAATTTGAATTAATGAACCCGATTCACTACGCGCGCGCACGCGGATGAACAATTAATGGACGTTCGCACGTTCTCGTTGAATTTGTTATTAGCAATTGAATTTCACGCGATGATGCAATTGTCGCGCGATTGCGGCCGTTTAATACGTAAACAGGCCAGTGTTATTTGAACGGAAACGCTGCTCGTCGCCGTGTTTGCCAAAGACACCGAGACTGATTCCAGCAAATTTAACGTTCAACGGCTGGATATCTGCGAAATACTGTAACTGTATCGCGACAATGCACAATTCTTTTTACAATGCGAGACGAGAGAAGAACGTCTCGCCGGTGGAAGAACCAAACCGAAATTGGAAAGTGAACGGGACGGAATTAGACGACAAGAAAAGAAGATGGAAAAGAAATAAGAAAGAAAGGGAGAAGAAGGAGCAAGGTGGAGTAGAAGTGGGCGGGAAGATGGTGTCAGTCGATGAAACGCTCAAAGGGAATCGTCGATAGCGGAAGCACGGGATTAGGGGTAGGCGTGGTCGTTTTTCGAGTATCCTTCATCTTCCCGCAAGAAGGACTTTGATCTGGCCCTGAAACATCGTCCCGTTTCCAACGAGGAACGAATTGCATTCGCGATTGCATCGCGCTCAAGGCTGGCTCTCCTTTGCGCCGTTTAAAAGTCCTTTTCGCCCCGGTGTTTCTTCCTTCCGCTGTTTCGAGTCGCGCGCGCAACGGAGAGAACGAAAGAGAGAGAGAGAGAGAGAGAGAGAGAGAGAAAGAAGGTTAAAAAGAATCGCCCCGGAGTATTCGAGTGGAGAGCTCGACTTTTCCCCAATCGTGTCTCGGCTATTTATCTTTCGCTAATTACGATTCGATCGTCGCGGCGGTGACGGCCGATCGATGAAAGAAAAACTTTCTCGTCTCGCCAGCGTCTCCGATAAATAAATTAACTATTATTGCCCCGTAATTAATTGAACCGTCAGGCTCGCTGCTTGTTACTCCGATCGGCTCTGGCCGATATTCACCGATCTCGCCGTGTCTCTCCTTTCCGGGGCCAACTTTTAACTGGATTGCCTCTCTCGAAGTCTTTGTCGCGGTTATTTTATGTCCTAATTGCTCCGACTATTACCAGTCGGTGAGAGAAGAGAATTCGAAAAACAAAGGGAAACAAAATCGAGCAGAGATTGCTCGAAATTTGACAAAGTAGTCAAACAGAGCCCTGCGATCAACGGAATTTAATCATTCCGCGCGATAATCGGCAGATGAAAACTGGCAAGCGAACGTGCCGATTTTTCGGAACCCTCGCCACCCCTTGTGTAATTTCACTCTACTGTACGAGCAAAGAGCCAGATTACGCGATTATCGGCCACGACCGATCGAACAATTATTTTCACGCGTTATTACCCACGCCAGTACAACCCCCGAATTATATACATATTTCGACGCCCGACGCGAATGAATCCAATGCAAGTCCAATCCCCGCTTGACCGCGCCATTCTCCCATTTCTGTTACATTTCTCGCGAACAACGGTGAAAAGGAGAGGGAGGGGGGGGGGGGAATGCCTGCTGAACACCGTGACCCTCTAAATTTCCAGTGGCGAGCAATCGTTTCGCGGTCGGTAGCGTCGAGAGGGCGAGACTCGATCAACGTTATCATTTTCAAATAATCCGGAAGCACCGTTTGTTCGCAAGACGTGGACGAGGTCTCGGCAGCGATGTCGAGGAAGGAAGAGTAATAATACATTTAACGACGAAGAGAGACGTCTCCGGGATCGAAAGTATTGCTTATTCAAAAGCTTTCGTCCGTGCGGCCGGAGCCGATGTTCCCATTCTTCTTCTGTCGCGAATTTTCCATCGAGCGACGTTGACGTTCCATCATCTCGCGGCGAGGCGAGGCGAGGCGAGGCGAGGCGAGACGCAGCGTCTCGGGATAGAAGAAGGAAAAGGTTGTCGAAGGAGGATGTTCCGGGGTTTTCTTGCGAGAAAGCAGCCGGCTCCCTCGTTCTCCTCGCGCGACGTCGTTTCTCATCGATCGAGCATTTCTGTTCGTTTCACCCGATGCGGATGCAAGAGACTGTGAGTAATTCGGCGAATAAAGGCTTCGCGTTCCCTCCTCCTCCTCCTCCTCTTTCCCCTTCCTCGTTCTCTCAAACGTCGTATCTGTTCCAGATGTTTGCTCGTGTTGTTATCGCAGACGGTAGCCGAGATTATGCCTGAATCGCAGAAGATCGGAGACTTCGTTCCGTTCACTGCGAGACTGTAATTAACCGACCGTCTTCCTCGCCTTCCGTGAATCTTGGCTTCCCTTCGGCGGGGAATTATGTGATAGTTTCGTCAACTTCGTTGTCCTCAATGTTTATGATTATCATTTTTTTTTTAGTAGAGGAGTATCGACTCTTCACCGTATCCAGGACGGTGATCTTTTATGTACGCATAAAGATACTGTTTAATTATGCTCTTCGTTTCTTTTTTTCAGTTTAATTTATCCCTCAGTGTCAAATTAGAGCGATAGCAGAAAATTATTAATAGAATGAAAATAAATAAATAGCAGAGCAAAGGAGTATCGATACTTCACCGTCGAGGACGATGGTCTTTTTGGTAAAATATTCTTTTATGTTAATCATATTTTGATATTAATCTCTACTTGCTCTTCACAATTATCCGTGACGATTTTCCGTAGAGCCAATTATGGTATAATAATTAGAGAAATTACTTGCAACTGTGACAGCATATTTTAAAAATAATATAAATATGACAGCCATCGTTTAAAAATGTCAAAATTACTATACTAATTAGAAATAAATATGCTTCGCCTCTCTATCTGCAAAATTTTGCAAAAAAAAATGTCTCGAATTGACAGTGAGATGGACGAAGGTTAATAATAAAATTGGCATTTCCAATATGATTTTGGTACAATAAGATTAATAAGAAATTCGACGGTCAATCGTTGCTTGCACAGTCGCCAAGATCAATTAGAAAAAGAAAATCTTCTTCTCATTGTTGTCAAATAAACTGTAAGAAAATTTATCGGATCAAATGCTCGGTATCTACGCAGCTAAACTACACGGAGCTTTATTTCTACTGAGAGATTGTTCGAGCAAAGAATCGAGTCCGTATTAAATTCGACTCTGTCAGCGGTCTTTGTCAGATTTCCGCTCGATCCATTACCAGAACGTATGTGCCTCGCTGAAATAAACCGATACCGATTGTAAAGCGACTGCTGCAAGCGTTAGGTAATAAACTCGTCACGTAAATCAGCGATTACCTGCGCCGATTATTCACCTGTCCGCCAGAGAGAAACGCTTTGTATCGGGGGATTGTTTCGCCAGCGATCCGAAAACCTTCACCGACAGCTGCTAATTCCTTGGACCGATGGATTCATTTCACAGAGAAACGAAGGGCGAAGGAAAAAGGAATTATTTGTTACGGAGTATCTGTTATTAACCAGAAAACATTGCAAGAATTAATCAGATCATTTTCGACATCGCATCGTTGATTCAGGAACTTTCCGACTTTATGAAAATTCAAAAATACCAACATTCTAGATTCTATAGAGGGTAAAGTACATCTTGTTCTATTTACGAAATCGAAACGATCGATGGAAGTCAGTGCTGTCGTAACAAAAGAATAATATTACAAAAAAATCAATCGGATAAAATTTTTGATATCGTGGATCTTTTTGTGATTTAGAAATTTTATAAAAATATGAGAAAACTAACATTCCATACTCTGTAGGATCATCTGACTCAATAATATATAGTACAAGATCCAAAACGATACGAAACGATACGAAAAAGTACAATGAATAATATTATGAAAGTTGATCAGACAAAATTTTCGATATCGTTAAATTTTTTTTTTTTTATTCGGTAACTTCCCGATTTAGAAATTTCTGAAAATATGAAAAAAAAATTTGAAAAATCCAGCGTTCTAGGCTCTACAGGATCGTCTGACTCAGTAATGGGATAAAGTGGTAGAGTACATCCCTTGTCCTATTTAGTAGGAAATCCGAAACAGCGGATGGGGATCGACTTATTGCGCGAAAGGTGCGCAGTCTCATCAGGGAGTAAAGTGCAAGAGCGTGTTCCGCTTGCGGTCCCAACACCGAAAGAAAAAGAATTTCATCGTCGGCGAGATAATCCCCCTCGAGCCATTCAATTTTTTTTCCACGAAAAAACCCCTCTCTCCTCTGAAGCGCCGCATCGATCTCTGATCCTTTGGATCACACAGTTGAAAACTGTAAATAGCAAAACTGGCGGGAAGATGGTTTCGAACGAGGAACTTCAAATCGATCGACTCCATTTCCTAAAGTGCTGTCAAGTTTAGACGCCGGTTTAACAACGAATCGACTTTAACGTGACTCTTCTTTAACCGAAGACGAAAGAGTTGAAAAATTTTCAAAGTTCGCGTTAACTCAATCTTCGTTTCTTAAACAAATTTGTTGTTAAAGATAATTGATAATCACGCACGCGCTAAAATTCACAAATCGTTCAAGAAAAATGATCAAGAATCACTACCGAACGATCAGACTGTTGCTTGAAAGAGACAATCGCGATTAATCACGTGAAAATATGAGATTCTATAAGTCTTTAAAAATAGAAAATCAAGAATCTCCACGCAGAAATCTAGAAACTTGCCTCTCGCAACGAATTTCGCCTCGACGCCAAAAACGGTTGGGAAACCGTTCTCGAACGGTGGAAATCCACTGTGAAATGGCGAAAAATGTGGCGGAACTATCTCGGAATGAGCTGAAAGACGAAAGAGCGTCGGGAAGAAGGGGGTCAGGAAACAAATTTGCCGCAGAAGCTTGGGAAGCGATAACGAGGCCGGTTTTCTTTTGCCTTTTTGATATTAACCGCGTGCATCTGCCACGAAAGAGGGGGGGGGGGGCAGCCCTCCCCCCCCCAGTCTTTTTCCGCGCGAGGAAGATCATGGCTAAAGGCTCGGCCGGCTAATTCGAGGGGCAGGAGGAAGCCCAGCCAAATCCCGGTTAAAGTGTCTTTGAGATATTATCCCGGCTCTAGCTCGCGCAAAGAAGAAGCTAGCGGAGCTCGCTGGGCTTTGGACGAACGATCCGGCAGCTAGCCGGCTGATGTACCAATTCCGGGGTAAATATTTCTTTCTTCCAATTTCGCCGGGGCTCTCTCGAACGGCCGGCGCCTTGGAACGCCGTTGGAACTTTGTATTCATTACGGGATCTCGTCAACCTTAACCTAAACAAATTACGCCGCGTCGTTCAACCAGGGCCGGCGTCGATTTCTCTGTCGTTTCTCAGCTTTCCCGCTTCGTTCTCCAACATTTTTCACTTTGATTTGTCCTTGTTTTAATTAGGGGAAACATTTCATAGGGGATTTATAGCTGTACTCGTAATTATAATTCGTCAACACGTGCAATGCAGTTGCAATGGTCGTTGTAGCATGTATAACATACTATATATAATATTTTGTATTGATTGATTGATACTTTGATTTGTCCTGATTTTAATTAGGGGAAATATTCGGGGATTTATAGCTGTACTCGTAATTATAATTCGTCAACATGTGCAATGCAGTATAATGGTCGTTGCAGCACGTATAGCATACTGTATATAATATTTTGTATTAATTGATTGAAAATTGTATTTACTGATTTGAATTAACATTTTGTGTGTATAACATACTATATATAATATTTGGTATTAATCGATCGATAGTTGTATTTATTCATTTGTATTAATATTTTACGTATAGTATTTCATACTATATACAATATTTTGTGTTAATTGATTGATAATTGTATTTATCGACTTGTATCAATATTTTGTACGTATAATATACCATACATGGTATTTTGTATTAATTGATTGACGTAACGACACAACGGGGGGGACAATTCTTGATTTTTGAAAAAGAAAAAAAAAAATGCTTCCTCAACCTTTCGAGTGTTAAAAATTTTAGACAAAAAGATCTGAAATCATTTAATATCGAATCAGTAACATGTGTGTAACAAATTGAGAATGCATTTACCTTTTGACAGGTATTATGTCATTCTCTTTGAGGCTCTAATAAGTGAACTGATTATATTTTGAGTGTTCCAAATTATCTGTACGATACTTTATAGTCTGGACTAAATACTCAAAGACTTACAATACATCATATATTATGTATTTTAGGTTGTAACGTAGATGTTGCACAATGTTCTTAAAACTTGGAAACTTTGCTACTCGAATTCGCTCGTAACTTTCGATTTTATTGAAAATTTGGTAAGAAAAATATTGAAAATTTTCGGTAGTCTTAAAATTCGATAGCCAGATGTCAGCTGCTATTATGGTTACCAGGAAAAGGGATGGGCACACAAAGGATTCTCGCCACCGCTAAATTTACCTAATCTCTAATTGCTGCGGGTGTCGCTTCGATTTTGAGCATAATTAAGCGTGCAAATGACATTCTCGTATGCCGTAAACGTTACTCTGCCCTGGTAAATTATACAAGAAACAAAATCCCTCGGTTCGTTTGTAGCGCCGCTAAACAAATTTACGCAACAAATTTCGATTCTACACGTGAATGGATTCATGGTTACAAAGGTACGCGTCATCCCATATGCAATTCCATGTTTTCTAATCTACAATTTTCACTTCGATCATCTCCATTTCAATTCTTAATTGGATATCGAAGCCCGTAATAATTCAACACTTTAAATTACTGAATTTCAATCGGTATAATTTGCTTAATTGGAAACTAAATATCCTAGCATTAAAATTTAGTAATATAAATTATTACAGTCGCCAATAAATACTGCCCGAGAGCTTAATTGAGATAGGTACGTATATAGATTCTTTTCTGAATTGCTTATTGAATTAAGTAATAATTTATTGAAGTAAGTAATAAATTATCGACCGCCTCTTCTGAGAGGACATCGTACTTAAATCTACCTAACTTCTTTTTTTCACAATTCTCTGATAATTATAACGAACGTGTACGACGTTGGTGTTGTACGATGCATCTGAACAGACACCTAAGAGTGAAAGCTATAATAAGAACGACGTAAAAAGAACGAAAATATTTCAGAAGAAGAAATATTCTAAATTCACATAACCTCTCTCATAGGTCATAGATCTCTCGTTGCTCCTTACGAAAGTTCTAGCAAATTCGCGATGCTTTAAATTTAAACGATATCACGTGTCACAAGGATACACACAATCAACAAAATTTCGCGTTCAATACCATTTGAATGATTATTTCCAATGCTGTGCCATTTTATTTGTAGTGACGATGCTTCGTAAATAAATTGCTGGCAGATGATACAAAAAAAAAAAAAAAAAGAAAGTTTGTCCGAGGTGAAAGGGTTAACCGACCGATGTGATAATGTAGGACAGCTACGTTACGGGCAGTCTTTATCGTTTAGATATTAAACAAGAGGGATTACACAGTGGAAGCGTAGATGACTCGAGTAACGCCCACTTGGACGTGGTCCCGAGTGAATTTTGTTCGAAGCACTTGAGAAAACGTAAGAGCGAGGTACATCGAAAGAAAGAGAGAGAGAGAGAGAGAGAGAGAGAGAGAGAAGACCACGTTATCTTTCCACGTAGTTTACCATTCTGTTTCCCAATGTCTCCGTCGTCTCCGCGTAAATAATCCTCCGTTCTCTCCTTCGTGCCGATTTAAAATTTACATTTCACTTGCATTCGAGCGCCATATCGGGATATCGCATTCATAAAGCTGTTGTTCTGCCGTCTAACGTTCCCTTCAAGAATTAATGCTAAAACATTCACCGCTCTCCACCGCCACCACCCTCTCCTCCACCCCTCCTATCATTGCATCTCGTATAAAAGCAGTTATTGCGCCGCCGTTTAAGAATTAATGCCGCGAAACACGAGTAAAGTGATATTCCCTTACGTTGTAACTGCGAGACGCGGTTGCTTCTCCTACGCTTTACCCCGGCTGGTCTATCCATCTATTATTAAAATGGAATTATATATTCAAGTTCTTTTCTACAATGGCGGCGTGTCTCAAGTTTTTCCGCGTGTTTCTTTTGAATAAAGAGAGAGAGAGAGAGAGAGAGAGAGAGAAATGTTCATAATTTCCATTCTATGAAATACGATAGAACATCTTGTCAGGATATGTGTAATTTATATAATTGCAGCGTTCCAGTCAGGCATACACGTGGGGAAGGGGTAAGTTTACGCGAGAAAGTAAATTTTATCATTTTCAAGGTTCTCTTTTTGTGAAAAATCGAACTTGACAATCTGTCGGTTATACCTGAATTTAGAAGAGAAGGTTATTACAAGGTGTGAAGATATGTAAATCTTAATTTGGAAGTAAAAATTTTTTTCGATAAGACGCTTCGTTTTCGAGGAAATCGAGCTTGAAAATTATCTTGTAATTTCTCGAAATTACAAAAGTTTTAGGTACTGATGATTTTTCATCGAGAACACGAATAATATTATAAACACTTCCATTTACATTTAGGGAACGAAGGATGCATTAACGATAAAATATCAAAACCGAATTCTTACAGTTGTCTTTCGCTGATAATAATTAGAATGTTGGCGAAACATCGCTCCTCGATTGATTAATATCCTTAATAACCTTTCACAGCCCCGACACTATTATACAAATAATATAAATTATATTAATAATTATATAAATAATATATATAAATGTAAATATAATTATATGTATAATAACAATAATAATAATAATAAATATAATTGTATGTATAATAATATAATAATAATAAATATAATAATATATATAAATAATAAAAATGTATAAATATAATAATATAATAATAATAAGTATAATAACATAATAATATAATAAATATAATAACATATATAACTAATAAAGATGTATAAATATAATAATATAATAATAATAAATATAATTATATGTATAATAACATAATAATAATAAATATATTTGTATGTATAATAATATAATAATAATAAATATAGTAACATATATATATATATATATATATATATATATATATATATATATATATAATAAGAATGTATAAATATAATAACACATATAAATAATAAAAATCGATGAAAAACATCTTACCCCCTTTGATCATTATTTTTATTATTTAGTATTCATTATGTTTACTATTATTAATCAAAAAAGTAGTCCGGTTTCTAGCGGCGCGCCACTGTCTGTGTGTAGCACAGGACCGTTTCTAAACGGAGGGCGGAAACGATGTTCCTTAAAACGGCAACAAAGTACCGGCTAATCTAGCCGGGACAGGTGGAAACGCGACTGTGTGTGTGCTTTGCTTTGCAAATGCTCGGCAACGTGCATGATGCACTCGCGGCCGACTTATAACCCGGTTTCCGAAATCAACCCCTCCCCCTCCTCCTCCTCCTCCTCCTCCTCCTCCCACGCCGGGTGCAACAACAACGCGGGCCACACCTTCCTCATGCATATTCGCGGCCCGGTTTATGGAGCAACTTAGTTTATAGCCGGTTGCTCGTGTGCGTGCGCTGGCTCTACACGCACTATTAATTCTACGGCCGCGACGTCTACGCGCGCCTACGCGTTCTGACATAAATACCTCGCGCGAGACCTTGTTACTCGCTGTAATTCGTCGAATTAGCGAGTCTCTGGCCGTATTAATCCGTCGCTCTTTTGTCGACGCCGTTCATCGTGAACGAGGAAGATGCTAAAAAGAAAGGGTGGAGAGGGAGAGAAGGATACGGGTGATGTCCGCGCATTTTTGTATGGGAATACCGAAAATCCCGAAAATCGATAGGACACGCTCGTACACTCGAAACGGAACCTGTGTTTTATTTTTGTTTTTATTCTATCCGTCGAGACATAAAATTAATCCGCTCGTTGCTGAATTTACCGCTGCGTTGATTAAAATTTTCAGTCTGTTGTTCGTTGCGTTGAGTTTCTTTTTTTTTTTTTTTTTTATAATTATCTGAGATCCAAAATCATTGGAAATTCTTCTCCGAGGATACGGTGTCTTTCATGGATCAATTTTTATTCATCGTCAGTAGTGGATACTTGTATAGTTGCAAATTTCAAGCGAGAAAAGAACGAAGGATCATGGATAAGTGACACTTGCAACGTCAACCAATTTCATAATTGAATGTTAATACGTACAACGTAAAGAAACGCATGAAATATTCGATAATTATCGTTTGCCACGCAGAACAATCTTTTCCATCTTAATTGCACGAAAACTCGCGGCCCAATGGTTGGTCTACACTTTCAGAAAGCTTACGTTTCACGCCGAGAATTTTTCAATTTACCGGCAACACTTTCAGAACTTGTTGGTAATCCTGTGAAATGTATTCGATGATGTTTAGATAGGTTTGATAAATCGAGGGGAATCCGAGGGATTCCGTGCGGCGGTTTGCGCAAAGTTGAAGGTGTTTGAAACTTGTTATAGCTGAAAGTATTGTTTGGGAATTTTCAACGCTGCTTCGGGCGTTGTTTTATTAAATCGACGCATAAGAGGATTACGCGCGAAGCAGAAAATTTGAATTTACAATGCTTTCTGCTTGTAAGCTTGATTACGTTCGAGTACACGCTACTTTCGTATTCATATTGCAATTTTCCGGCGATAACTGAGCATATTAAGTCATCCCGCGCGTAATGCATTCGTTGGTTTATGTTTCTGTACAGTGAACGAAAATAAAGCAGCTGCTTTGATTCATTTTTCCTTTTTTTTTTTTTTTTTTTTCATTCGTTTCGTATATTCACGATTATCATGATTTATTACTTGTTATTTATTAACGCTAGAACTATCAAAGTGGCCAACCATGATTAATTTCTTGTTAGACAATATTTTATAGACGTAAGACAGACGAGATTTTAGAAATTTGTATGATTTTCTATAAAAGCTTGTGTAATTTCAAAGTCTTTCAAATTCTTTTTACTTTAATGTGTCTGGTGGAGATTCTATGCTTTCGTCATCTCGTATCAATTAATTCGTGGTGGTTTTAGTATTAATTAATTTATATTGATAATATCATATTTTGTATGTTATTACTATCATTAACTTTCTCTTGTATAAATCGAATAACTTACGATTCAATACAATAATATTCGCTGTAATTTCACTTGTTTTTCAACACATGTCAACACGGTTTTCGATCGATTTTCATAGAAAAAGTAAATGTTTCTCTGCTCACGTGTTTCACTTTAATACACTGTAATCATAAGTTTCAAAACATCTTCAACTCTTAAATCTCTGAAACGTTCCTACAATTTCTCGTTGGGAAATTTATTTCCATCTCCACCAACTCGATACAAGCCGACTACAAATTCCAGCTGCGAAACAAACAAAAAAAGATCAAAAAACTTTATTTACGAGTGAATAATAAAAGTAACGTGGATATACGTGATCCCCGTTTTCGTCCCGAACGTGCTAAGCCGATAATCAACGACAAAACGCTCGCTCACTGTCCACAACGTTCCGACTGTAATGCGTTCGAGTCCTAGATGCACGTACATACGTACGCGCACCGTTCACCAAGATATATCGAGGTAAATCCCAAGGAGGAGAGACAAATATACCGTTAGGTGGTGCGTTAAACCAACCGAGCAAATTATTCGATAGACTTTCAATATAGGTCGGACGATGGAAGGAGGTGGCCGCTCGTATACATATTCAAAGCTCGTGGAAACGTTTTGGTCGGACAGGGCGCCGCGCCAGTAGTATAGGCCGGCGCTAGGTCCGGCGCATCGAACGGTAACAGTGATATAAGCCAGGCGCATGGCCGGCCAACCGGCCGGACCATCGGCAGAGCGTGTACATGGGGTTTCATGTATGCAAACGCGTATATAATCTGTGTACGGTACGTTGTTGCATCCGTCGGCCCTCCTCTGCCCTGCTATCGGTCAACCTGCACCCCGCGACCGCCCTTTTCCACCCCAACGATGGCCGATGGCCATCGGACCGTCCGTGTGCACGTACATATATCTGCTCATCGGCGCTGATTTACCGCATATGCATTGCGGTAAACCTCTCCTCACCCACCACTTCCACTCGTCCATTGCTTTGTTTCTTCTTTGTTTTATTTGTTTATTTTTTTTTTTTTTTTTTTTTTCTTTTTTTACATCCCTTCCTTTCCTTTCGACTTGCTCGACTTGTTTAAATCCAGTTACTGGCAATTGAGAATTGCGCGAAGTGATCGCGTCAACACGATCGACCACGTTTTCTATTTCTGTCTTTTTCATTTTTTTATTTTTTTTTTATTTTTATGGAGTTGTTTTCAAACCATTGCTCTTTTATGATTTTCAGGATGTATTATAGTTAAAAGGTTAGAGAAGAAGGAATGTAACGAGTAATATTTCCAATTTTGTTTTTGGAGGGACGTATAGTTGAGGTTCAATAGTTGTTGATCTGGTGTTATTAAAATTGCTGTGCATTCGTGTGTTTTTGAACACGTATTGCATTAATGTGTGTGTGTGTGTGTGTGTGTGTGTGTGTAAAGTAATAAATTATATATTAAATATATAATAAATAATAAATTATATATATATATAAAATATATTAACTACATTAATGTATATTAAATATACAAACACCTCCAAAATTTTTAAAATTTTGCCAATTTTAGTTAAATTTAGTAAAGTTTAGTAAAGTTTAGTAAATAGTTAAATTTGTCCAGAAATAAAATTGTCCTTTTCGATCAAAAAATCGACTCTTCTCTGACTCTTCATTTTACGTCCTACTGAATCTTCTGGAAAAACTTCTTTTCCCAGAGAAATTCAAAAACGCGAACGAGGTCCAGTGGAAAGCTTTGTTAATTACTAAGACGATATACGTGACTAATAACTTTTGCACGAGACTAATTCGTTAACCGAGAACTGTATAACGATTCTAGAATTTCGCCAGGGGGGACTGGTGAGTGGAAAGGAAGTAAATACGTCGCGTGGTTGTAGTTTATTTGTATTTTAACGCGACGACAGGAAGAAACGATGTTAATTTTGAATTACACCGCGTGGTATACCCGCGCCGTTGTATAAAAGTGAATAATATTCGCGCGCAGTGGTCCCCCGGTGTTCTTGTACCACCGAGTTTGAGGAGTTTTTCCGCCTGTGTTGTCGGCGGAAAACGAAAAGAATAGTTTCATGAAAACGTAGACGGTAGAGGGAAAGAATTGCGCTTTCCGGCCTTGTGCGTAAAAAATTTCACCAAACGCACCGGCCGAAAAAAGAAAAAAGGTAAAAGTATTAAAATATTAAAACTACCTCTTTGTAAACGAACTCTTTAACAGAACTCTGAAAAATTAGCAACACCTGTGTTCGAGTCTGAACACAAGACAGTTGTAAATTTATTTATTTGTCCATATTGTATTTATACCCGTTTGATACACGAAAATGACGTATAGAAGATACAATGTAATAATGAAGAAAGGAAATATCAAGACTCGTACCTTAACGTCGAAAATGAATCACTGTCATTAATGGATATTCACTTGTATACGATTTACGGCGTTAGCAGTTAAAATGTTCGCAGTTTGTACGATATTGTTGAATGTGAGACTCTACATACACGGCACATGAATATTAAATCTAAATATAAAAATACCATGGTTAGTGGAACCACACAGAACATTGCGAACAAACATTATGTTGGCCAAAGAAATGAAAATAATAATGTACAAATTAAGATTTTTAAAAATGCTTTGTACAATCGAGCGAGTCGAGTGGAAAACGTCGATCTGTGAACGAAGTAGAACACTTTATTTCGCATTTTATATTTACTCCAAGTCGCTAAAATAAAAGAGATTAATTTAAATTTGATTTGAATATAATCGTGACGTGACATAATCATGCATCGTAATAAGATTAACGAAATTTCAAAACGTTTTGCACAATATGAACGTGTGCTACAATCTTTTCTCTGGTTTTACATTTCAATAAGAGTTCAGAATATTCATTACAGTTTCTCTAAGTTTAATAACACCCACGAAAAAATAAATTTGCATATTCACAGTATATACTCTACATTTCTACTTAAGTATTCTCTCAATAGAAACGAGCTCCGACAAAGGCAAAACATTTCGAAAAAGAGAACGATAAAAATTTGCGCAGATAGTCACAGATGTCCTACCTATTGGTTAGTATTCCCACCAGACAGAAATCAATTCTCCAATATCTCGGCTGAATACGGCGATAATAGTTCGATTCGCACTGATAATAACCTGTCGTCCCTTTAACGAGACGACACAACGAGGAAAAAGAAACGGACGACGGAAGTTCGATTGCCCAGTCACGACACCCGATACCGGGGTGAGTTTCAGTGAGGCGACAAATTACCGCGAGGAACCGCGATCTCGCCAGTCTGCGTGTCGGCCATTACCGACCAGCGCGCGCGGCTAGATTTATGGGAAGGAAATGAGCGCTCGGAGCGACGGCGCCATTATCCGACGTTCGCCGAGACGAGGAAAGAAGAGAAGAGACGAGACGAGACGAGACGAGACGAGACGAGACGAAACGAGGAATCAGACAGAGGGGCGAAGGGGGATCGCGAAGGAACATCAGAGGCCCCGGTGGAATAAAACGGTGGAAAAAAGGAAAAAAATCCACAATACGCGCGTAACAAACTATAGCCGGGCTCATCTTGGCTGCACAGCCCTCCTCGGCGCTCGCATGAAAACGTTCTATGGGCCGGCGGGGGTCGTCGTTTTCAGGCCTGGGTCTCGTTCGAGCTCGCGAAAAAAGGGAGGCAGGAAAGAGAAGAAGAGAAAAAAAGGGAGGAAGGTGGGTGGGGAGAAAAGGAGAAGGAATACATTCATCGTTTCCCTGGCTGCCAGGCCCGTAAGAAAACGAAACGCCGAGGAATTCGCCGCGAAAATCTTCGAACGAAACCGCAGCCCCCCCCCTCCACCTCGAAATTATTTCCTGTCGGTTGTGTGTACGGACCGCGCCGTGTCTCGAGGCCGTGCTTTATCCGAGGCTTTCGTCGTAACGCAATGACACTTTTCTTTTTTGAAAAAAAAAAAAGAAAAAAAAATATACACTCGTCGAACGGAGATATAGTGGAGAGATTTGGAGATTTAGAGTCTTTTTGGAGATCGGAACAGTTAAATAGTGAACATCTTCTTCTAAGTGAATATTTTATTTCGATAAATTTTATACTTGTTTATGTGTAATAATATATTTATATTATATATATTATTATTATATTAATATTACATATATTAATTATGTAATAATATATTTATTATATGATATTTAATATATATATATATATTTTTGTATAATATATATTATAATGTGTTACATTTATTTTACGATTATAATATTACACTATATATAACATTAACTATAATAATAGTTATATATGTTAATGTGTAATAATATATTTATATTATATATATTATTATATTATTATTATTATATTAATATATTTATTATTTAATATTTAATATATATATATATATATATTTGTATGATATATATTATAATGTGTTGATTACATTTATTTTACGACCATAATATTATACACTACCGTTTATATATAACATTAACTATAATAAATATATTATTATATTAATATGTTTATTATATATTAATTATATCATATATTTTATATATGCATATTTTTATACAATATTTTACATTTATTTCACGACTTTTCGTACATACCGTGCATTTTGTAAATAAAACACCACAAAAAGAAGAAAAATATATCTGAATTTAAAAGGTAGGATTAATTTCAGAACTTTATACTGAATAATAATACACGTGCCATTGAAAAACTTGATCATCGAAAAGATTTACTAAAACTCTCGCTACATGTAATAAATTTAACTTAACCGACTTCTTTGAAACTTTATTCGAAAAGCACTTATACTATTGACAAAAAAAACAAAAAGAAAGAACATTGTTTTAACTTCCTACGAACATGCATTACGCTCGAAAAAGCCAATGCGTATGCCAATCGGGACTCGCGAACTCTGATTAAAATCACTTAACTTTCAATCACTTTGCGGTAAACCTGGCCGGCTGTTTCGAAGGATTTTTCGGGAAATTCACACGACGCGATAGAGAACGAACGTCGAGGCGTGCGTGTTGTACAATTTTCGTTCCTCTCGGCCACACGCGCGACAGAGCGCCCCGTTCATTCTCACTCGATGAGGCGAAGTAGATACGGATCACGATCAATTTTCAATTCGCTGCCGTTCCGCAGGAGGATCAATTCGATTTCGTCGGTGGAAATTAGAGTTTGCGGAGAGTCCGCGTGTACGTTTTAATGACTGAAAAACGTGTTCGGCAGGGAAAGAATAGAGAGTGGGAGAAAAAAGTGCGCTTCATGCCTCCCGCAGGATTCGCTTTTTTCGCTCGTTATTCCGTAACGTAACGGAAACTCCATTATACCGACAAGTTCCCAACGCCGAATCCACCGTATATTTCTCCGGCGCACTTCGAAATTTCATTCTTGTCAAATTTATCCGACGCGCGTTGAAAAAGGAGGAGCGTTAGACGCGCTGGCCGACCGAGACAGAGTTGCTACTCTCGCGAGAGATAAACGGGAAGAGAAAGAAGAGTGGGGGATATTTATCTCGGCGAAACAAAAATATGAATTAAACGAAATCTGGCGGTGGAGGATGGGCTGATTAAACTGATTGAAACACGTTGTTTGTGAAAGAGGAAAAACAAGAGAAGAAGAAAAAATCGCGCGTTTCGCAGCGTGCCTCGAATAATATTTCAATTTGATTTTATTTGCGTAATCGTGGATTTCATTGGTTTTCGAATGGACGACACGACCGATTATAGTAAATAGTAAATCGCGTGATCAAAGGGCGGGATTTAATGATTCTTTTTCGATCATTCGTCAAACAACGTAACAGGAACACAAAATCGATGTGTCCACAGTCGAGGCGATGTTTGGCGAATTTTTTCGACACGAAAATCCTGAAGAAGAAAGAAAGAAAAAAAGAAAGAAGAAATTTGCGAAACCCCGGAGTAATGTTAGTAACCGGCCGAGCAGTATCAATCGTGGCAAAATTTCGTAGTATTTAACGACAAATACTAGACTCGGGGATTAGAGGCTGGTGAATTCCACTGGAACGTTTCGAACGATTTGATTCAGCTTCTGCAGAGAGATATGCGAAGTTGAATAGCGGCAAAAAGCGATGGATCGTATCGCAAAAGAGAGAGAGAGAGAGAGAGAAACAAGCAAAGGGATGTAGCATGCGTGTGCAGACTCATGGGAATATCAGCAGCAGAACGCGCGATGCTGTCCGTGCGCCGACCGCTTCCTATCGCGTGCAGAATCGGATGAAGCGGAAAACTCGGTGGCAAGTACCTCGGATGCACGATCCGGCTCGGTACCTATCCGTGGTTTTCGGATCATTTGCGCGACCGGTGCCCGATGAATCTGTGTCGATGATGCGCGCTCCAATAGAGATCGCCTCTTCTCCTCCGTCGCCACCTTCGCCGACGTAGCGCGCGTTTAATATTCATTTCCATTTTTTTTTTTTTTTTTTTTTCTTCTTTTGCCCATTTCGCTGCTGGACAATTTTAATCGTGGACGCAGTTGCAGGATTTCACGTTTGGTTTTTCTGCACGATTGTTTGTCGGGTTTGACAATGAGACACAGAGGGGCGGGGGAAGCTCGCGGGTGCATTTGGATATTTACAATAGAAAATTGTCACGAGCGCGTTTTTTTTTTTTTTTTTTTTTTTTAAATTTCATTGACGCTGACGAGATGCGACTGTCTTGATTAAAATGGTAAAAATTTGGGATTAATCTGGAAAATGTACAGGACGTGGTTTATTGCTGAAACGCACGTTTGGTAAAAAAAAAAACTTTGTATGCAGCGGGAAGGATCTTGATTAATACATTTGCAATATGTTCTAAATGTATAATTAATACGGAAATCTCCTTGAATATTGTACTTTATTAATAATTCACTGGCAAATGGACCGTTGTTGCCTGCAACAACGTATTTTATAATATTTTGTAATTTCTATAAATATACGTGCAATCCTGATTATCTCGTTACAGAGCTAATTATCTCGTATTGTGTATTCCGTAAAAAGTTACTACAGGCGTTTCAATTTTACAAATGATTAATTATTCTCGTAACGCGATATATCAGAATTGTACTTGAATTAACAGGCTACGTACTATGCATCTCATGCATACATCTCATGCATCGAACTTACCTGTCGCAATTGATGCGTTCAATGCACTTGATACGCCGAATGTACCCGGTGCAATTGATGCGTTTACACCTGGTGCACTTGATACGCTTGATGCGCCTGACACAAACTTGACACATCTAAATAAACTGAATCTGCCTAACCTCCGTTACCTCGTCTACCTTCGACTACAGATAGCTCGCGTATTGTTGTTGAGAATTAATATATTAAATTGTTTCTATATCAATTCTATACACACGGCGTATATACAGTTCCGAAAGAGATTCACCAAATTTTTCAATTCAACCCGCACCGAATTTCTCGCCGATCTTTTTCAGTGTAAAATTGGCTGACTGCTCCTCTTTTTGTCTTTTATTTATCTGGATTTCGACAGATATCCAAACAGCATCTAAACAGCGACACGCGACGAAAAATAGGGAATAAGTGCTCTTCGTTGCACGTTCGTCGACGAAAAAGCTCGCGGTGCTAATCCATTGTAGCTTGCAAACTTTCTCGCGACAGAAACAGGAAAGCCATTCGACCCAATCGACGCGGTCGAACGCGGGCAAACAAACGGTCGTTTTCCACAAAAGATTCACCATCGAGAGCGAGAGGAGGGGGAGGGACAGTTTCAACAGAATTCGCGGCGCTAAACCGGCCGGCACTCTAGCAATTTGTTAGGCGACAGAATCGAAGAACATCGCGACACTGTTCGCGGAACAGTAAAACGGCGGATTGCGCGGATTGCGCCGTTTAGAATGGCACTAAAAGGGCGAGCATCGTTCACGTAACGCAGAACATTTAACGACGCCGCGCTCGCGTAACAGAAAATATTTATTTTATTATCGTCACCTCGCAGATTCCCTCTTTTTCACTCTATTTCTCTTTCTCTATTTTCTTTTTTTTTTTTTTTGTTTTCTTTCTCTCTCTCTCTCTCTCATTCAAAGCAACGTGGCGGTGAAATCTTCTCGCGATAGACGCCCACATCTCCGAATATCGGACGGCTATATCGGTATCGGCGGTTTCCCTGCCATTTACGCGACGACAGCTGATGAATCTGTATCGGTAGCCGACCGACCGCTCGACGACCCGCAGTTTCCCCAATTTCAATCCGCGCCCCGTTCTCGCAATAAACCCCCATCGTTTTTCAAGAGAGGACCGGGGACTGGCGTTAACGCGGCTCGTACATAACGATCCCGGCCGCGCGAAGGCGCGTACAAAACTGTGAAACAAAAAAAAAAAAAAAAAAAGAAGGAGAG